>NW_021604604.1:5670417-5702359 GCF_004785775.1 Grammomys surdaster
TCTTTCTTTCTTTCTTTCTTTCTTTCTTTCTTTCTTTCTTTCTTTCTTTCTTTCTTTCTTTCTTTTTCTTTCTTAAGAGAGCACAGGCAGTTGGACAGGGAAAACTGCTGTGGCTAAAAGATCATTAAAATAATCAGTTAGGAAATAGTAATTAAGGAAATTAGTAGAAAGCTCAATGAACTACAAGCACAAGATTTTTATTCAGTATTTTTAGTAATTCTTATCAGTGAAATGAAGTAATTATTTAATTAAATTAGAAACACTGTTTTAGTTTTGGGAATTTAAGTGAACATACACCAACCATCAAAGTAAATGAAAGATGACAGCTATTAAATGAATCTTATTTTGATGACTGTATTTAAAAAGGTATCACCATGAACTCTATATGATGTCCCAAACTATCTATTGATGTACATGTTTAAACTCTAGCCTATGGTTCTAGGCTAGAACCATAGTTATCTGAATAGTGTCTTCTTTTTAGTGTTATTTTACAGTGTGTGTTGGGAGGTCAGAGGACAATTCAGGAGACTAAGTCTGTCCTACATGTGAGGTACTGGGATAGATCTCAGGTTTTTGGGTTCTGCAGCTAGCCTCTTTACCCACAGAGCCATCTTGCTGGTCCTCTTGTTTTGAAGTAACATTTTGTAATCTATTCTGCTTATGTTTTTGTTGCTTATTTGTTTTTTAATGCTTTATTTATTTATTTTATGTATATGAGTCCATTATAGCTGTCTTCAGACACACCAGGAAAGGCCATCAGATCCTATAACAGATGGTTGTGAGCCATCATATGGTTTCTGAGAATTGAACTCAGGACCTCTAAAAGACATTCAGTGAATGAGCTGAGCCACCTCTCAAGTCCCCTCGGCTTATGTTTTGTTAAAGCTCTGTAAACTGCCACCTAATGATGTTGCTTTTTCTTTAACAAAAGTATAACAGCATTTCAACTAGCTTTGATGTCTTACCTCCTTTGCAGGAACTCATGAGAACTAAATATCATCTTTTACCTCCTCTAAGAATAGAAACAAGAAGTAATTTATTTCAGTGTCTCATTTCCCCTCTTGAGTTTTTTTAATGACTGAAGTAAGAAATACCTTAAAGGCAAAGTTCAGTTGTAAGACATTTACCACATCAAGATAAAGGAAGATTTGTATTCCTCTGGAATGTCTTTCTCTGTTCACTATATGGGTTTGCTAATGATCACTTCTTCCCATCACCTCACACAGCAGCTGCAGAGTGAGTGAAATGGAGAGCTTGGTAAATATGTTTTCCTCCCACGCGGCAGCAGCTGGGCCCTGTGTCTCTGGCTTCCCTCCTGGTGGCACTGCAGACTGCCAGGAAAAGTTGAGGGCCACAGCTGCCTGTGTTCACTTCATATTCTCCATGAGTCCTTGTTATTCATGAATAGTTTTTGAGATAGGTAACCAACAGAGTGTTCACTGGCTCAAAGGACTTTTGTGTGGTAGAAACTGCCCACCAGGCTGAGGAGTCCTGGACTGTAGTGACAGCTTTGCATCCAGCTGCCATGCAGCCTGAGCAAAAGGCTGTACTATCTAGTCTCCTTTTTCTCCACAGGATTAGACTCTGAAGTTGAGTCAGAATCACACTTCTCTTGGATGCTTTAGGCACTGAGGCTTCTGATCCTTTGTATTTATCTGGGTTTCATAGTAACTATAATGACATAATCAGAGTACCAATGAGTATAACTATTATAAGAAATAAGAATCGCCCTCTGCAATGTTAACATTGATAACTATCCTATTATTTTCTATATCCCAATAAACACATTTACTGAAAGGCAAAGTCTCTGTAAGTTTTTAATATAGAACTCTGCATGAAACACACTTGATGTGACCACTTGGGAAATCATTTGCTTTCGTTGGAGGAAGTCACAAAATCTTCTACTTGCATGCATGTTGGGGTTTCTTTTTCCTTTAACATTCTATGATTTTGTTAATCAAAAATCCTGGGTACTTCCACATGGGGCAGATATGTTGGTTCTCCAAAAATGAAAAGATTTTCAAAGTGGAAGATAAACATTTCAACTTTGTGTTTAAGTTTTATTGTGAATTAGTTTCAATTTCTAAATGAAGCCAGAGAACATGATTTAAGGCTAGTAGAGTCATCTCTCCCTTTAGAGAAGTTAACTATTTAGGCTATTGATGTGTTTTATATATTTTACTCAGTGTTACTTTATTTCATCAATACACGCCAATAGTTCCAAGAAAAGTCTTGTGATAATGGCTATCATACTTACTTCAAGTTCTAAACTGAGATACTCTTATAATCCTGAGATATAATCCTGCATTAGCCTCATTCGTGCAGTGCAGTAAAATGCTGTTCAATAATTTGTGATTACTTAAATTATCAATGAGATATTCTAAATTCAGTTTGGGGGTGTGTGTGTGGTGGGGGGGCGTGCGCTAGAAATTGTTACATCTCTTGGAGCTGGAATCACAGCCAGATGTGAGCTGCAGTGTATGTGCTAGGATCTGAACTTGAGTCTCCTAGAAGAGGTATCAAGCCATCTTAAGGACTGAGATACCTCTCCAGCTCCAATTATTAGAGTTTTTAAAGCAGTAAATGTCTATTTTGTATGATTTTTATTATATAATGATGTTTTCTTTCCCCATGCCTAGGTTTAATTTATTTGTTTTCCTGTCAATTTTGAGTTTTCTATTATTTATGTTTATTGGAATTTTTAATGAACTACAGAATTTATGCCTAGAAATATTCAGCAATCATTAAATTTAATAAGGAACCTTTGGAATGCTAACTTATCCAAAGAGGTACCTGTTTTATTAAAAAAAAATTAAAAATTTTAAAATATATTTTTATGTGAGTATTTGACTCTGCTAGTTTGTTTGAAGATAATAGACTGCATTTTAAAAGGATTTTAAAAGCATATATAGACATATCAGATTTTGATCAAAATCAGATATCTTTTGGAAAGCAACAATATAGCCAGACATATACCAGAAATATGAGCTATCCAGTATAGAACTGAAAGAAACTACTTGGTCCTAAATATTCAGAGGATAATGGAGAATTACAGAAAATAAGTTAGTTAGAAAGAGACTATCTTCTCGGCTAAATAGAAGGATGGGAGAGGAGGCTGGAGCTCCTGTATGTGAAGATACACATAAACCATGGATCTGTTCCTCTGACCACAGTTTATGGACTGATGGCTTGCTTTGTCACCTCATTTCCTTCCTACAAACAAGATGTTTAAAAGCTAGTCCTTGTAAATATCATATGATGAGAAATATCTGTGTCTATAAAATGTGTAAAAACAACTATATATTTTCTGCAAGAACAAAATATACAGATAATAGTCTCTGTCATTTTTATTATCACTCAGAATAGAAAATGATAACAACTTCATGAATGACTACACACATCTGGGCAGTGGCTTCGGCATGATTTATTAAGTCTTTAAACTGTTTAATTCTTTCTGATGATTTTACTTTGGCAAATCTGTTATAAAGACGTAGAATATTAAGATACAATTACACTACATTTAAGAGAGCATTGCACTATATTGCTACTTATAGACAGTGAAGAAAAATCTGTAGCAGAGAGAATCAGCAAGCAGTCCAGTCCAGTGGTTAAGGGTTTGATTTATGAAAGTGGAATGTCTGTGTTCAATTCTGACTCTCATGGAGTACATGAGAGATGTTGAGTAAGTCATTTAAGATCGATGCTTCAGCTTCCTTATGTCTGGAGATGGAGATCATCCTAGGTCCTATGTTTCCATTAGTACTAATGAGGCAATGGAGGGGGATCTCTTCCTTATCATATATGGTCATGAAGGGGAGGACTAATTATAAAAGTAATAAATAAGAACAGTTAATCTGGGGAGAGACATTCTAAAGTGAGAGATTGGATGTATGAGTTTTTGGTTTGTGGACATAGGCAGTTACTACATTTAGCCTGTGTAATATAGAAAATAAATCTATAAATATTTATTCATGTTAATATTTCACTGTGAAATATACAGCAGTACATACTGAGTGATATCTTTGACAGCATTGAACTTTGACCAAATTACTAAAAATTAGTTTATTTTATTAGAACCACAGACAAAAATTCAAAATAGTTTAATTGATAGTGTGCAACTTACCTTATATTTGATTAAATATGTGGTTGAAAAACTAACAGTCCCTTAAGATGTCCACTTTATGAGCTGGAAAACCCATCAGTGCTACCTTCTATGAGCTAAGGAACACTGCAGATCATGGAATGCAGAAGTTGTTATTAGTTAGTTAGTTAAGTGGGTCAAATGGAATCACAATAGGCCTTAAAGGAGGCAACAGGGTCAGAGTTAACTGTGGTGTTTGAAACAGATTGTGAAATAGAGGTCAGGAGCCAAGGAACACAGATATTCTCCAGAAGATAAAATAGCTGAAAAAAGATTCTCCATGGAGCAATTACGAGGACATAGCCCTGCCAATACCTTGACTTGGTGAGGTTGACTTTGGCCTTCTGACCTCCTACACCGTAAGATAGTCTCTGAGCTGCTTTAAGCTACTAGGTTTGTGGTCATCAGTTTTGGCATCTATAGGGAACTTAGAGGACATTATATAGATTTTTTGGTGTATATTAGGCTCTTCTGTTTTTTAAATTACTTCTTGTTTGAATAACTTAATCAATATACAGCTACAGAATAACTTATGATTGAAATAGTTGATAGTTCATTCAAAGACTTAATAATAAAATAGATGGCACTAAGTCAGAATGTTGGTTTATACTTCAGTAAAATTACAGTGTCACTAAGTTCATAAATACTAAGTTACATAAAGAAGACATCCAGAAGTAGATTGATTAAAATAGTAATGGTATTTTTTCTGCATGCCACTACTATAAATGACTTTCTATTTTTTGCCTTTACACTATCCTAATTTTCAATAAGTAGTATCACTTTCACGATGACAAAGCACATCAACATATTTTAAAAAAGAGACAGCACTGTATCAAGAAACATGAAATGTAACATAAGCAATTCCACTACGTTAGACCATTGGTGTCAAAATGCTAATTTAACTAATAATTAAACATTTTCAGAATTACATGTCTGGTTGATCTTAATGGATCTGTAGTTTGGTTTTGAAAACATTGGTTAACTTTAATAATGGTACAGTTACAAATATCCACTGACTACCTACTGTTAGCTGCATGACCGACTACCTACTGTTAGCTGCATGACCAGAATGTGATGACTTGGAGATAATGATTTAGCAGATTCTGGCAATTAACTAAACAAAACGGAAAAAGACAGAGATTAGAACCCAGACAGGAGGCCATCGAAGAGCACGATGAATTGTGATAAGGATGTTCAAGTGTAGCTCCCCACAGTTGATGGCTTCTGATAGATGTGCAGGTAACGAATACTCAGTTTTCTTGAAGAGGCTAGCCATTGAGAGTCTGACCATACTTCATTGAATATATGAGCAACATAAATTGGACCCGTTTTTGTTTCATTCTTCTACTTTGTTGGAGGGTGATGGGGAGGTTACAAGATTTAGGGAGTGGACTTGGGAGGACTGGGAAGTGTGATCAGGGCACAATAGATGAAATCTCTAAATAATCAGGGTAACCCCAGAGGAAGACCAGCAGTCTCAACTAACCCAGACCTCTGAGATCTCTCAAACACTATGCCACTAACCAGGCAGCATTTGCAAGCTGGTTCGAGGCCCCAACATATACAGCAGAAGACTGCCTGGTCTGCCCTTAGTGGGAGAAGATGTGCCTAACCCTCAAGAGACTTGAGGCCCCAGGGAATGTTAAGGCCTGGCGGGGGTGGAGTGGGTAGTATCCTCTTGAGACAGGGGTCAGGAGGAATGGGATGAGAAACTGTAGGAGGGCAGACCATGAGTTGGGCAATGACTGGACTTTAAAAAACTAAAAGTAATAAAAAAGAAAGAGAGAGAGAGAGAGACAGAGGGGGGCGAGGTTGGGAGGGAGGTGAGGGAAGGAGGGGGAGGGAGGAAAGAGAGAGAGAGAGAGAGAGAGAGAGAGAGAGAGAGAGAGAGAGAGAGAGAGAGAAGATGAGAAGAGGCAGGCACTGGGTAATAGTTCCCTGGTAGATGATTTGCCTTGTATGTATGTGACCTTTGGTTCAGTCCCCATTACCACAAAATGACTGTGGTTTGGGACTAGGTTATGAAAACAGTGGCTTCTTATGATGTTTTGATTCTTATTTGTGGCTGACTAGATTGGTCACTGTGACAGCAGGCTGTTGTAACATGAGCCCCACACTCACCTTGCTTTGCCTCTTGAATATACCCACTTGCCTTGCATTTTCTACCATGTTGTAGCACCAAAGGTACCCCTCCTAGATGCAGCCTCCTGCTCTTGGATTTCTAGCCTCAGATCTTTAAGCTAAAATAAGTTTCTGCACAGTAAATTACCTAGTCCAGGAATTCTGTGATAGTAACAGGAAATTAACTAAATCAAATGATATCTTACTGTGGTTTTGATTTAAATTCATTTCTTAATAATATAGTGTTTTTTTATGTACTTAATGTCCATTCCTTTGTATTTATTAAAGAAATATCTATTCAACTCATTCCTATACTTTTAATTGCATTTATTATTGTTGTGAAAATTCTCTATATAATTTAGTTTCATTTCCCTTGTCACATGTAGCATCTATTTGTTTTTCAATTTTGTTGATTCTTCTACTTTCTTATTCAACAACACCTTTGTTGTTCTCAAGTTGTCAATTTTGACAAAATTCTTTTTGCTTTTTAGCCCATTTGTACTTTTAGTGTTGTATCTAAGAAACATTTGATTAATCTTAGGTCATAAAAATTTAGTATTGGGGATAAGGGTATGTCTCAGAGGTAAAGGGCATTTGTTGCTCTTTCAGAGGACCCTAGTTCAGTTACCAGCACCCACATTAACAGCTGAAAACTGCCTATAGCTCCTGATCTCCATGTGTACACACACACACACACACACACACACACACACACACACATTCACTGTGTAAATAACAACAAAATCTCTTAAAAGTGATAAAACCATTGTTGTATTTAATTATAAGAGTTTGGGTTTTAGTTATGTACAGGGTCTATATTTAAGCTAATTTTGTTTTATGTGAGATAAAGATCTAAATTCATTTTCATGAGGAACAAAAAAGAATAGGCATAGAACTTACAGACTGATACACCTTCTATTATATGTGGAAAAGAGAGTTTTTAGTAAAACTATGGTTGCTCTTAGGAAGGCCATTCTACCCAGTATGCCTTAGTCTTTTCCTATGGTCTGAGGGTATAGGATTAAACGGACCATAAAATTCCTCTTAACCCTAATAGTCTATAAGTATGTGTGGCTATGGAAACATTGCACACATAGTTAGGATTATAGGCTCTGGTTATTAATCAAGATAAGACAAATTACACAAAAAGTCTGCCCCCAGATTTTAGAGTCTTATTTTGCCACCATGCAAGTGTTGCTATGAATTTGCTTCAAGCATATCCTGCACACCTACGGCAGGCATCATGCTGCCAACTCCCCCAGCGCCGGTTATTTTACAGCATCCTCTTTTTTCATAATGTCAGAAAATAAACTGCAGTGTACTAAAAGCTTCAAACAAGTGTTAGCTTCAGGCGGTGGTGGCAGCCTGACGCCTGGCTGGTCAACCGAGACTTGCAGCCGGTCCCTTGTCAGCTCTTTAAGGAATGCATTCCTAACCTTGGAGAAGAGGTCTGCATTCTTCCAGGAAAACCAGACACATTAAAGCAACTTATCAGCTTCTCAACTGAATGAAAGACCAGATCCACATCCAACAACTATGAGGCAAAATGAGGATGCACTGCTGGAGTCTGCCTCAAATAAAATTTTGGACATTTTCTATTTTTCTTCCAGAAAATATTGATAACACACCAGTTCTTTGAAAGAGTCTTGGGTTACTTAACCTAGATTTTAAGAAATTTATGAGTCTTGTAGGGTAGAATAATAATGCACAGATTGAGCACTAATGCAAAA
Organism: Grammomys surdaster; assembly: GCF_004785775.1. Taxonomy (NCBI): domain Eukaryota; kingdom Metazoa; phylum Chordata; class Mammalia; order Rodentia; family Muridae; genus Grammomys; species Grammomys surdaster. The sequence goes on from NW_021604604.1 coordinate 5,678,410, forward strand.
CAGAAAGATAAATGTCAATGAGAAATATGGGTTAAAGAAAAAAATCAAGTCCATATGTTCTTTCAGGGAGATGAATGTACAGGGCATATGTCATTGAAGGATGCTGGACACCTGAATTTAAGAATGGAGGTGGAAGGAGGCAGCTTTGTTGATGAAAGAAGTAGAATGAGGAATTTCTACAGGGGTAGGGTATGGGACATTCAGAGAGTATCTGGAGAAGATAACAGTGAAATATGATGGTAATTCCTACTCCAGGCTAGAAAGTCATGCCAGAAAGATGGAAATAATGGATAAAATCTGGATTGCAAATGCCTTGCACAGCCACATAAGGAGACCACATTTTTTTCTATAGATAAAACAGAGCCACTTATGATTTTGACATAATTATCTAATTCTCTATTCAGTCATCCCAATTATAAAGGTCAATAGTAATTCTCACTTTGTTGTTGAGAAATCATTATAATCTTTCACTCAACAAGTGAACAGGATTCCAAGCTAATTTCCCACATATTGTGCAGTGAATTCAAATTCAATTCTCATGTATCTGAAAATCTGCAAGGGCAGATTCCATTTGTCACTCTAGTATTTCAGTATTGTCTAGTGTTGGAAGAGGAATGCTCTTACAAAATCCTACCTTGAATGCTTCAATTATGAAGGACATATGAAACTCTCCTGGGCTAAAAAGGAGAGCTGGTTAGTTCAATTGTATCTAGTGGTTCCAAGGCTCCTTACCCTAGCCTTCTAAACCCTCCCTCTTGGCCATGGTCCCTGTACATTCTCCATGTTCCTTCTGGCACTGGAGTTAAATCTACACTCTGTATAGGACACAACAGCATCACATGAACCTTACTGTGGATAAATGGGTATTCATTTATACAGAAATGAATAACTATATACATGTTATACAAAAATGGCAGTACCATATAATACCTTATTTTTGTACCTGTCATTTTGCAGTGGATGTTGTATTTTTGGTATCTTTTATGAGCTTTTTGAGAACAGACCTACTATATTGTATTATATACATAACCAAATTTCATTTGCTAATTTATTAAGTCAACTCCTCCATCTCCAGCATAGGCTGGGCTTCCTCCCAGGACTGGGAGAACAGCTGGTTAACATATTTTGTATAAGAGCACTGGAAAGCATGGTTTTTATTTTCTCTTAGGTCTCTAAAGGGATGCTGGCTTATTTGTTCAAGAGCTTCAGAGATAAGACGTCTGACCTCATCATCTGAAACTAATCTATCAGCATGGATGTGTGAGGGTGCAGTGAGTGTTAGATCAGCCGGCCTCACACTGACAAATCGTGCGCCAAGCATTAAATCCAGGTGGTGGTTGCTAGTTCACACAGCCCATCCACCAGCAAGGCTCTCATGACTGAATGTGGCACGTACCTCAATGAAGAAGATGCTGGCTGCTGATGTTGGATGGTGATACATATAAACTGTCACCAGAACGGCCGCCGCTATAATGAGGATCAAGATGAGGATTCCAACGATGAGGCCTGCATGGAGGGTTCCTCCTTTCTTCTCAGCTGCACTGTCATCTGTGGAGGCTGAAAAAGATCCCAGCTGTCAGGCTCCTTCATATGTGTACCCTTAAACTCAAAATTTCCTGTAACACTGAATCTTTATTATGTCAGTTCAGGCTTGCATGTTTCCATACAGCTAATATCTGAAGTTGTTTAAGCAACAAAAAATACATAATATTAATGGTTAACAGTAAATGTAATGTTGTTAATGGTGCTGGGGACCAAATCCATGGGCTTGAGCATGTTAGGCAAGCACTCTTCTGCTTAGTTACCTCTGCAGCTCCTGTACTAGAATCTCAATTTCTAGTTTAATAAACACAGCTAATAGCCTTTTGGGGCGTGTGTGTGTGTGCATGTGTGTGCGTGTGTGTGTGTGTGTGTGTGAGAGAGAGAGAGAGAGAGAGAGAACTTGTATGTATGTAGGTGTAGGGGAGCAGACCAACATCGGGTGAATTGTTCAATTGCTCTTCACCTTGTTTTGGGGACAGGGTCTCTGGCAGTAACTGAATCATTGGCTAGATTGGCTGGCTATTCAGAGATTAACAAGCATAAGCTTATCTTTTTACAAGTGATAGGAATCTCAATGTACTAACTGAGCCCTGTTTGACTAATAGCTTAAAAGTCCCCAAAATTTGAAAAACATTTCACATTCTATTTAACTATACATTAACTCTTGCCGTATTTCTCTCTCTGTCTCCATCTCTGTCATTCTCATCAAACGTACTCTGTTACTGCCCACAATGACTACTTTTCAAAACCTATCTTATATTCTGTACAGATCTTTCCATGGAGGAGTTTCACTTTTTTCCAGTTGGCAATACAGGCACTTTCAGAACCTCAGTGTACAATTCTCAAAATCTGTTTTAAACTGAAAAGATTTTTAGAAGCATAACAGGTGGAGGCAAAGAGACCCTCAAAAAGTTTTATCATTTCCTAAAGGGAAAACTATAGCACATGAAAAGACTGCAGAATGCTGCAGCCTGGTATCATTTTTTGTAAATTCTAGCAAGGTGTTTGCCACTATAATACCAATTTTCTGAGTTAGAAAAGGGAGGAATTTAATTTCAAATGTAATGACTATCCAACCCAAAGTGGTCAATCAACCACATAAAATAATCTCTGAAGTGTTCTAACATTCTGTGATTTTTGATTGTTCAGTCATTTAGAGAGCATCCTAAATTATGATTATCATAGAGGTAACTGTATGCTAGTGTGTAATATGATTGGTATTTTTGAGTCACAAGCTAATTCTTAATATGGACAGATATTCTAGCACAGTGGTCCACAATCTTTATATTAGTGGTTCTTCTCTCTGTTATTCTTATTTGTTTACTTTTTTGTTTTACATATCTTTTTATTAAACGAATTGTTAAGCATCTAGGGGTTTTTTGTTTGTTTGTTTGTTTGTTTGTTTGTTTGTTCATAACTTTAAGAATTTGTTAGTAAAATACAGACAAGGTTTTCTATTAGGATGAGTGGTCTGCATGAACTTACAGAATTGTAAATGACAATCAGAGCAGTGGTTTATAGCCTGCCTGCTCTATTTGAGCCCAGCTCGCTCACACAATCCTTTGCACTCCTTAATTCCCTTAATCAGAGCCGAGTACTAGATCATCCTTTATTTTTTCACTGTTGTTGTTTGTGTTTTGCTTGATCTTCTGTAATCAGTAATTCTTCTCCAAGTCCCAATATTAAAAATCCTAAAGGGTTTTTTCCCATTCCATAAATTAACTAGCAAATAATATAAACTTTCAAGAGCAATTCACTATATAAAGTTGCAATATACAGATTCATGTTTGTTGTCTTGCATATGTCCAATCAATAACTCTAACAGGTAGGCATTATCATCCCTGCCTTTAACAGGTGATGTAACAGAGCCAGCAGGAAATTAAGACCCATGCTAAAGCTCCAAAGTTACTAAATTAGAGCTGGGCTCAAATAGGGCAGGCAGGCTAAATAACCTCAGCTCTGTTCGTCATTTCCTCAGCTAACACTGAACTCTAAGCAGTTCTCTTCCTTTTCATGTGACATCATGAGTCTGGCATATCATTCTGGAAAAAAAAAGAAACCTGGTAATTTCAAATAAAAAAAATAATGTATAAGACAGTTCAAGACATAGCTTTGTGCTGTTAACAGGGGTGTTGGTTGTGCCTCTCGTGTGACTCAGGCTAGTGCTGGCAATCAGAAGCACTTTCTCAAGTTTATTGAAAGAGCAAGATGAGAGTGACAGAGGATGAAAGCTGAGTGAATAATGAAGGCCTTTGAAAGCAGGTGACAGCCTCTGGAAAGACATTTTCATGAAAGCAAGTGACCTCATCTTCCCTGTCCTCAGTTGCCCAGATCATACTATGATGTCAATGACATTATTACACCATAGAGTTCCTAGAAGAGCTCAGCATCTACATACAAAGTTCTTAGGGAGAGCACCTGGCATACAGTAAGCACTTATTTAATGCTAACTGTGATATTAATACTCTATTTTTATATGAAGTCGGTTGAGGGAGATTATAGTGACAGATTCCAACCACCATTAAAAGCTAGACATTCAGCTTCTTTACTAAGTATGCAATTATGACTACATCTTATGAACTAACATATTATTTTCCAAGATTATGACATATTGCATTTATAAGAAAACAGGATTGATTTAAAATGTTAGTGTGGGGCAGTTGTAGTAAAATTGAATACTTGAGTCCTATAAAAAATCTGTAATGTTTCTATGAGCCCCTTGTGTGAGTCCACTTCTTCCTCCCATCATCTCTTCCTTGTTCTTCTATTTTTCTGAGTTTCTACATCTCTTTATTCTCCCATTTCTGCCCCCATTCTCTGTCTGATTCCATCTCTGTCTGATGTTCTATCTCTCCCCTTTCTGCTTATCTACCAGTCAGCTAGTGTCTGTTCTATTGTATCTCTGTGGGGTCCACATCCTCATAAACACGGTACCACGTTTCAGTCTCATGTGTCTGATGTGTCAGGACATGGAAGGAAAATAGAAGCACTGAGCTGACCTTACACCATCATTTCCCAAATCAACCTAAGGGCAGAACGGCTAGAGAGGCAAGCGGCCTTAATGCTCAGGAGGAAGAGGGTAGAAAACATGTTTCATTCAGTAAGAGGTAAATCAAAACTAAAGCTATCACTAAATTGAAGGACATAAATTGCCCATTTTCAGAATATAAAACAAACCCAAATTTGAGTATTCCAAGTTATAAACCTTATTTAGTCTGTTTCTTTAGGCATAAATGTCAGTTCTCACCATCATTACTGAGTCATGTTTGACAAACAAGTTTGGTTTAAGTTTGTTATCACCCTTTAAAGAATACATTTACATTTTTTATAGATGTTTTGACTCCTCGTGATGTCTAGTGTTCTTTATATAAAGTCTGATTTGTTGCTATGTAAATAATCATTTCATAAGATTTCAGATGATGCTTTTAATAAAATATGACATTTTTTATAGTTTCTCAAACACTGTTGTAATGTAGACAGATATTAATTGGCCTGTGAATGTCAAGTAACCCTGATGTATCAAATGATATGTTGTCATAAGAGCAATCAATTTAAGAAAAAATGTCACATCTAACTCCAAACTATTACAAAACACTTCCATGCTAATTTAGAACAATTCTTAGTGATCGTCTATGGTGTGAGGCAAAAGGCACATACATTTATTTTTCTTTTTGGAAAACATATTCCTCTACTCCCACGTAATAAAACCAATACTTTTTCTTCTCTTATCATTATACAAATACTGTAAAAAGCTCCTTTGTTTCCAAAGACTTTATGGTTCCACATAATCTAGCATTATATTGGGGTGTTAAAGGTTGTTGAACTGAAACATCTGTCTGCACTGATGTGTTTTAGATTCTAAGTTTTTTATTTGGTTTTGAATTTTTTATTATTTCTTAAACAATACAATAGGGTATGTACATGGTTATCTATAGACAACATGCAGGTGTCATCAAAAGTATGAGTGTCTCGATGTCAAACTAAAATGTAAGAAAAGTAGAAGCAAGTCCTTGGTAACACCTCTCGTCAGATGTTAATTCATGAACCTTGTGGGAAGCCCCTCAAACAAACTAAAGCAAGTACTCCATCATAAAAGACAATAAACTAAAATGTCAACTTTGTAAAATAATTAGCACTGATGTTGGCAGAGAGAGGAATGCCAAGGAAAACTCTGCATACACCTTAGGTATAGATTTCTTGTGGTGCCCATTAGAGTCTGTAAAGTGGAATGTTTAAAGCATGGTCTCAAGGAACCTGGTCATGAGATAAAATTATTATGCTTTTCTTGGAAGTATCATAGGCTTTAAAAAATCATGTGTCAAAGCAAAACAAAACAGACCATTATCAATACAATATTATAAACCAAATAATTACAATATTCGGTCTTGCTTTTAGATTTTATTGAGTATCAAACTAAGAGAGATTAATGATAAAAAAGCAGCAAGATAACACAAATGGGACCTCCAGTCCAAAGAAGTGAATAGGAAAAACATATATTAAACACCCACACAGCGAAGGAATTTTATAGTGTTTAAGAAATGATTTAAAACATAAATCATAGAAAATCAATAATATCAAAGGTGACACATTCTTATCTGGTGTGCTGAGTGACCCATGGAGGGCTTGCAGCTTTTTAGAAGTTCATAGAACAAGGATCAATATTCAGACACAGAGGACCAACAATTGTCACATCTGTCAAAACAATTTGTTATTGCTGCCTGAGACTCTGTTACAATACAGTGAACACATGGAGTTCTAAATGTAGAAAAATAGCCAAAATTTATGGAAATTGATTTGTTTACTCTATTCCAGATAATACTCATGACTAAATGAGCTGATAGGAGGAAAAACATATGAAACAAAGAGAAAGAAAAAAGATGGCTGGGTGAAAGGACAATAGTTTCACAGTTTTTCAAAGTGGAGCAGTGGATTTTAAAACTGTGTCTTCTTATCTTTTATATTGTTTTCTTAGAATTTATGTGTGCATGATAACGATATTGTACATTTAGCATTAGGCTTCTCAAATATGATAAAATATTTGAACACATTGATAAAGAGGCTAGTATCTATTACCAAATCTCACCAATCCTCAAAGTCTGAGAATAAAGTAAAACTAAAAATTCTTGTCTAAAATTGTGTGCCCTTTAGAACTAACTCTTCTTCTGGCCTAAAAGTGAAATACTTCAGCCTATAAATTCCATACCTTATTAATGTCTTTTGGGGATTGAAGGCCTGGTGGATTGGGTAAAGTCCTATACTTATTTGCTCAAAATCCATAAATCTTACATTGACATTGCCAAAATGTTCTTTCTTTGGAATGAAATTGAACTAAAAATGCCTTAAATATCAATGTTCCACATTTTGATTAAAAACACACAGTCACACAGCTTTTCTTGTGGAGTAGAATTTAAACCATTTATATACTAAAGCAAGTAATGGAAAAACCACATGATAAAATTTCTAACTAAATTGATCCCCCTGTGGAAGTTTCCCTTGTAATTGATCTGGTTTTGTGGCATGTTTGTTTCCAGCCTCTGTTTTTACTTTTATACTTACTATCATGACCTTGACTGAATTCAGTCTTCCCCTGGTGATTTATGCATCTTTTAATTTTTCATAACTCAGTTTTCAGGTTCTTAATATAGAGGTTCTCATTTTCTAGATGTGTCTTAGTCTATTAATATTTCAAAATGTGTATGGTGTATGTGTGTGTTCACATGTGTGCTTGCACCTGTGCATGTCTATGTCTGTGTGTGAGCCCATTGCATGTGCATGTGAACATGAGTGTGTATGTGTGAGTGTGTATGCATGTGTGATGTATGTTAATCACAATCCAACCTTACAAGTTGGGGTCAGGAGTCTCTTTTTCCCTTTATGTGGTGGGCTCTAGAGACTGAACTCAGGCTACAAGGCTTGTACATCAACATCTTTTACTTACAGAGCCATCTTGTTGGGAAAAAAGTTTTCAAAGATAAGGATGACCTGAAAGCAATTTATAAAGTACTCCAAATTATACTCCATACTGCTGTGGCATATTTGTGACATTCCATTCGTGAGATTTAGGAAGTTCTCTAAAAAACCACAGACAAGTGTACACAGACAGATACACACACACACACACACACACACACACACACACACACGTATAGTGTGTGGTGAGAATAGCACCTGCAAGGCAGTGGGTCTTGCCTATGTTTTCTAGTCTTTCCTACTGATCTTTTCTAGTGAAATTTCATCCACAGATGGATTTGTAATGTTCTGAATTGAGAGAAGTTAAAGTATGAAAATCCTAGTTATAAAACAATAATATGTTATTTCTTATCTTTGAAACTGAATGTAAGTAAAGTATCTGTGAAACCATAATATGAGAAATGGTGGATTTCATCAAAATGAAGGGTCAGAGCAGTTGTGTGTACAATGACACATTGAGTTAGTGGAACTTTTACTCTGAGTGTGGGGACGTACCTCAGAGTGGACTGATAATATTTACAGCTACTATAGGGCCAAAGATGAGACTTTGGCAATATCCACTTTGATTTTTCCATACTTTTGTTATGTGCTGTTCTTTGTCACCATCGCCTAACCTTCAAATACTTATTTTTAGCATTGACTTTAGCTTTAAGGACTTATTTTTTTCCCAATGTTAGTTTTCTAAATCCAATTATCTTCTTTATTTAAGATGCATTTACATTTTTGTTCTTTTTTTCCATTTCAAGAATTCTGTCGCAATTTTAAACACACACACATACAACACACACACACAGCACACACACACACACACACACACACACACACACACACATTTCTATACTAATTATCAACATGTTTGCTCCCTGCCTATTCTCTCATCCTATCCTCTCTCTTTCTTCTTCCCCACAGGTCTCATCCTGTTTTGATGAACTTTCCTTTGTGGCACTGAGTTTAATCATGATTGTTTGAATGTGCATGCGTGCTTGCTTATTTCCTAAAACAGAAGTGATATGTCACTGAACATTAAATCTTTCTTCTGCAGCATACATAAAATTTTGGGTAAAAGTTTATATTAAAAAGACATCATAGTGTCTAAGTTGTCAGCTAAGTATAAAATTAAAGGACTTTATGGGTATATCCTTATATAAATCCCCACCAAACACTTGCATGACTGAGATAGTGAGATTTTTAATTACAGAAAATTTAGCAATAGTTTCATAGAGTATACTCATTATGGAACACCAAAGACACCTTTGGTTGACAAAGTATTGTCAAGTTTGAGTAGGTCAGAAAAAGTGACTCTTCCTGATTTTAAACTCATCTGTATAATATTACAGTCACTATTTCTAAAACAGCATTTGTACAAATATCCTCATCATGAAAAAATTGTCTACCTTGCTATTAAATGAATCACATATTCAGAACATAGACGGGGAATCTTATTCAGGACTGGGCATATAGTTCAGTAGTACAGTGTTCATTAAGAATGTGGATGGAGCCTGATATAACTGTCTCCTGAGAAGTTCTTCCAGAGACTAACAAATACAGAGGCAGATGCTCACAGTCAACCATTGAACTGAACACAGGGTCCCCAATGGAGAAATTAGAGAAATGACTGAAAGATCTGGAGGGGTTTGCAACCCCATAGGAAGAACAATAATATCAACCAACCAGACTCCCCAGAGCTCCCAGAGATTAAACTACCAACCAAAGAGTACACATAGAGCGACTCATGGTTCCAGCCATATATATATATATATATAGCAGAGGATGGCCTAGTCGGACATCAATGGGAGGAGAGGCTCTTGGTCCTGTGAGGGCTCGATGCCCCAGTGTAGGGATATGCCATGGCCGCGAGGCAGGAGTGGGTGGGTAAGTGGAGGAGCACCCTCATAGAAGCAGGGGGAAGAATGATGGGATAGGGGGTTTCCGGAGGGAAACTGGGATGTGGGGTGATAACATTTGAAATGTAAATAAATAATATATCCAAAAAAAAGAGTGGAAAAACCTATACTCTATCCCCAATACCAGAAACGATCTGGCATAAAAATAGAGACATTTTTGAAGCACTAAGCTGATATACAACCTTCAGATTGCCAAGGGTAGGAGCTCACACTGCTTCACCAAAAGAACAGGCAACTCTTTCAATCTGTGCCCACTTCTATAACAAGCATAATAATACTTCCTGTGCTGATGAGACATGGGGTGATGCTTATAAAGTGCCTGCACTTATTCAATGAGATATCCACAGCCAGCACTGCTCAGAATAATTGCAATCTTACACATTATGATATGCTATCAGTCATGTTAATATTATTGCTAATGTTGTTTTTGAAGTCAATTTACCATACAGTTTTACCAAGCCTTTAAAAACTAAACTGAATGCCTCAAAGTATTCCATAGTACAAAAAAGGAAGGAATATTTTCAAATGTATGTAGCCAGAGTTATACTGATAGCTAAAAGCTAAACCCAATAAAGATATAACCAAAAAGTATAGACCCATCTTCTTGATGAATAGAAATGTAAAAATTCTCAAAAAATGAAATCCTTGCAAATGGAAACCAGGAACCCATCAAAATGGTCTTCTATCTTGGTCAAATCATATTTACTCCAGAGATGGTTCAATATTTGTAAGTCAACACCTGTGTCTCACTTGATCATCTCAGTAGATGTCTGAAAGACCTTTGCAAAATAAAATAAATCAAAAATTATGATAAAAGCACCAGAAAGACTAGGAAGAGAGTAAACATTGCTTCACAAAAGTTATATAAAACAAGCCTATAAATTAGGATGTGCTAAATGTGTAAAAACCAGAAGCACTTCGTCAGGCACAAGACCAGGATGTCCCCTGTCCACACTGCTTTTCAGTATAGCACTTGAATTCTTAGTTAGAGCAACATAGCTATAGACACAGAGAGTAGAAATACAGATATTAAAGAAGTCAGATTACTCTTTCCTTTAAATTATATCTTAATTTTTGAGATTGTAAATGTAATTATAATATTTACACCTTCCCTTTTCTACCCCCCAATACTCCCATATACCCTTCTTTGTTTTCATTCAAATTCATGGACTTTTTTTCATTAATGTAAATGGATGGATAGATAGATAGATAGATAGATAGATAGATAGATAGATAGACATACAGATAGATAGACAGATAAAATTATTAAATATACAAGTACAACATGTTTAGTCTGTATAATTCTACTTGTATTTTCAGATTATATGCATATAAACATAAAAGACACTTTTAAAAAAAGGGAGTCCACTAGAAAACTTCTATAACTGACTCATACATTTAGCAAAGTGGCCTGGTAAAAATGAACACATAAAAATCAGTAACTTTCTTATAAACCAATAACAAATTACTGACAAAGAAATCAGGGAAACAATCCTATGTACAATAATTGCCACACCCCTCAAAAATGACTTTGCAATAACCCTTAACCAATAAAGTGAGAGAGCTGCACAATTAAAACTTCAGAACACGAAAAGAAAGAAACTGAGGCAGACAACAGAAAATAGAAGACCCTGCACGTTTATAGATTGGATAAATTAAAATTTTAATGTAATTAAATTAAAATTGTAAAAATATCCATACTAGCAAAGGAAACCAACAAATATAATAAAATCCCAACAAAAACTTCAATTCCATTTCATAGAAAAAATTTCAAAACTACAACACAGAAACACAAAAGATCCCACAGACCCCACACGATCCTGAGCACTGAGTGCTGGGAGGAGTTTTTAAGGGGAAGTATGAAGGTCAGTCACACACATAACTGCATCCACACCACTAATGAAGCATGCAGTCTGGAGGAGTAGCTGGGATGTGGCAGATAGTAGAAGACCTGGGACCACCATCTGAATCACAGGCTCCCACTGCCCTAGATCTGGTACAGATCTAAATAAAATCAAGTCATCAGCAGTCTTATATCAGGTTCAGTGATCCTAGAGTCTATAATTAAACTTAAGAACCTTTAAATCTAAAAAAAAACCAAACCCCCAAAATACAAACACAAATATATGGATTCACTTAGTTGCTGGAGGTGCTAGTTTGGTAATTCGTATGCTTCACAGTTGGAATGTGAATCTCTGATGCATTTAAAATATAAACAGTACTGAGGTCTGATGTCTGCTTAAGTTTCTAGAAGGAAATATAGGCAGGATTCCTTTTGTGGTGTATGTATCTCTAGGAAACCGAGTTTGGAATGGAATAATACTCCTGACCCTTTAACAATCATCTGTAGCCTTGACGTTAATGTTAGCTCATGTCATTAGAATCAGTATGTGATACTTCATGTATGAAGTACAGAAAGAAAAACCTGAAACTGTTAAGGTGCAGCCTGCTGGATGTGTACAGTTTAGAGTCAGTATTAATGCAGACACAGGCTAAGACCTTGATTCCAGCAGCGACAGTTACCTGCTTAAGGAAGAGATCTATCATAAAATTGTGTTTCCACAGTCTGCTCCTGAAGACCCAGAGTGCCAAGTACAGGAAGAATATATCCTCATGCACTGATTTTTTTTTTTCAGAGAGAATATTTTTTGTCTATAGGTGAGCATGAGATGGCTCTAAGTTCATTAACCCAGTCAATTGCACAAAAGATTTCCACCTGACTGGTAGCAAACTAACTCTTTCATGATTTTACCAGACTTTGTTTTCAGATTACTGAGGGATGGGCTTTGAGAAATAGCAAGGCTCCTTCTGATCTCACAATGGAATTGGCAAAGTTAGTGTCACCTATCTGACCTATGGGATAGTTTTAGTAGAGCATTGTCCACAAAATGGATGCAGAGTCACTTAAGCAACATGAGAAGAAATAGCCTTGGGAGGAAGTATGGTGGTAAAGAGCTACACACATAGAAAACTTGGGGCTGTGGACAAAAGACAAACTCCGTGCTCGTGAAACTTCATAGGTGAAAGGGATGGCAGGGTGCTGTAGAGCAGCAGTTCTCAACCTGTGGGTCACGACCCCTTTGGAGGTCAAATGACCTTTTCACAGGGGTCATCTAAGACCATTGGAAAACAGATATTTACAACATGATTCATAACAGTAGAAAACTTACAGTTATAAAATAACAAATGAAAATAATTTTGTAGTCAGGGTCACTATAACATCAGGTACTGTATTAAAGGATCACAGTACTAGGAAAATACACTACCCTAGAGGCTGAGTAAATTTAAACATGCCAAGTCTCAGAAACAGCCTGGTATAAATTTAATAGCTCAATAATGAGCTAAATTTATTATCATTTGCAAATAAATAGAAAGTTTCTATAAATAATTTAAAGTATAATTTAATTTAAAACATATTTCAAATAATTAGAACTGTTCAATTTTAGAGCTATTAAAGCAGCTGACTCACTAAAAATAAAACTCTTCACTTTAGTAGGGAATTTCAAGACCCCTGGAAGCATTTTACTAAGAAAGACGTAAAAAAGTAATATACTTTGATGAAAAGTGTACCAAAATGTCTTCTTTTCTCTTTTTCTGAAATCAAAGTAAAATTTATATTACTGAAACATATATATTGTAGATATGCAAACTCACAAACTTAAATAACTATGTATATCTAAGTAACTATTATCTAAATCAAGATATAGGATGTGGTGCTTGTGAAGACAGCTCAAAAGGTTAACAGTACTAACTAGATACACAGTCAGTTGTCCTGGGTTGGTGTGATTATGGATCTTAGGACAATATCTACTATCACCAATTTGCTAGCCCAGTATACATACTCAACTACATTCCAAATCTTATCCTTTCGCCCACTGATAAGCGTATACGCTAGTCCTCATCCAAGCAGATTCTTCATCTAGCAAATGGAGACCATTACAGAAAACAGCAGCTAGACACCATACAGAAATCAGTGGATTGTGGGGAGCCAGCTTCAGTGGATACATTTCTAGCACAGCTTTAGTACCTATGACTCAGGGAACATCACAGAGGAGGTGTCAGAAAGATTTTCAATAGCAGAATACCAAGAAGTCTGTTATGAGTCTGCCTCTCTTAAAAATGGCTGCATAAACAAGACCCCACCCCTAGACACATAACTACTGAATCAGCTAATGACTACGAAGAGAAAGAAAGAATCAGCATCTCCCAGAGATGTGCCCCTGACTTGATTATCCAATATAAACTCATCAGCCCTGAACCTTATCTACCCAAATAACAAAAGCGGACTTAACAGCTTTTATTTATATATTTGCGCACATGTAACAATAGCAATCAAAGAAAATGAGGCTATCAATTTGAGAGTGAAGGAGATGGTTTGGAAAAAAGGGACATGGGGAGGAGCTGGAAGGTAGGAAAAGAAGGGGAAAAGTGATGTAATTATATTTTAAATAAAGCATTAAAAATTAATTAATTAATTTAGAGTGGCTATTGTATAGAAACTCACTGTGATGTACAGTGATTAGCAACTTCTTGATAATAAAGTTTTAACTAATAAAAAAATAAAATATTCCAACCTTTCAGAAAAGAGGGCTGATTTTTCTTACAGAGAACCCTTGTTTGTTTCCCAATATGACTCTAGGTGGTTCACACTGCCTGTAACTCCAGCTCCAGGAGGGTTCCATGTCTCTGGCTTCAGCCCCCTGGGAAACTGTGCTCACTTGACATATCTCCACACAGACACATAATCAATAAGTAGTAACAATTAATGTGTGAAACAGAATTATTTTGTTCCTTCAAAAACTTCTTGTCCCTTTCTTTATTATTTTTAACCCATAGGCAAGCACCATACTGACTTGTATTGTTGTAAATTAACTTTGATGGTACATGATTTCATATAGATGGAGTCATACTACAGTGAAGCACTCAGAAGAGGCTGGCTGGTTTCTTCACCTCACAGTGCAAGATGTCATTAATTTATTTGATTTCATTATCACTTCTTTGAGTATTATTGTTTTTGTTACAATTTCTTCTTTTTTTAATCATACATTATTTAGCATTACTGACTTGCTACATATCTGAAGATAATCCAAATATAGTATTTTCTCCCTAGATTCCTTTTAAGATTTTATTTTATTGTTTTATACATAGTTATAATATATATTTATGAGTGTATATATAATATATTTATATTATATACAAAATTATATATGTTCAAGGGTCACACTACTTCCTTCTGTCAGTTCTGTTCACCAATTTGTCACTTTTCATGTCTTTGTGACTTACATGATTTTACGAGACAATAAAGCCTAAAAAAAATCTAATGAGAGAAAACGTGGTATTTGTCTTTCTTGGAGTGAATTAATTAATTTGGTAAGATTAAGTTATAACTGACAAAAATGTGTATATTGTGTTGACATTTTGTTGTTCAGACTAATAGCTTTCAACCCACACATACATCAATTCTTCGTGAGACAATTCATATTCTACTATCATTGTTAACAGACTTTTTACTGATTCTTAACTGATTCATTTTTATGGCTTATATAATTTGTGTGTAGTGCCTATATGAATGAAGATGTGCGTGTGCACACACATGTGTGTGTAGTGAATCTGTGTGCACATTAACACTCACACCTATTAAAAGTACTTGAAAATCTTAGGGATATTAAAATAGAACTGTAAAATGTATTTGTTAAACCAAAAAAATGCCAGAGAGAAAGAGTGGAGGGACACAGCAGGCAGATCTAATCAAACAGGCATGCTAAAATAGCAAAATGGCAACCCAGCTCCATGATCGTTGTCTTCATTGGAAATAATAACTGGGCATTACTTATCAAACTGACATCTTCAAAAGCAAGGTGCACAGCTGGAGTTATGTCTATGTGACAGAAGGCTTTCTCAGAATATTTGAGGCCCTGGATTTAACATGTGACAACACTGAAAACCCAAATCAAGACTCAACTATGTGCAGAGTAGAATTAATCCACCAGGAAAACAACAGCCCAAAGATTTTCAACTTAACATTTTAGAACTATTTGTTTTTTTTCTATAGTCGTTGCTAAGCATAAATGTTAACATGCATTAAAAGTACTTCTGCTTAAACTTTATGGAACAAGTTGCTAATTCATTATTGTAACAATTAATAACATTTGGCCACAGCTTACAACACTTATGAATTTGTGTTAAGTAATTAACCCTTGTCTTTACTGGACAAGTCAGAGGTAAACTTTTGCATAGTATTATCTGAACACCAAAGAAAAAAACTGAAGAAGAAATTAGTCGTAATGGAATAGCAAGCTGTTAAAATAGATTAGTGTTTTTGAAGCATTACTTTTTTTTTTAAAGTGGATCACTTATTACATGAGAACTAAGTACTGTTTATTTACACACAAATGAACACAACTTACTGCATAACTCTACAGCCTAGAGACCTCTCTCTCTGTCTCTCTGTCTCTCTGTCTCTCTCTCTGTCTCTCTCTCTGTCTCTCTCTCTGTCTCTCTCTCTCTCTCTCTCCTGTCCTCCCCGCTGCATTTCTTTTTCCTTCTTCACTTCTCAGTTTTTTGTTTTTTGTTTTTGTTTGTTTTGTTTGTTTGATTTTTGAGACAGGATCTCAGGTAGCTCAGGTTGATTTTGAACCTACTATGTAGCTAACCTTTAACTACTGGCTCTTCTATTTTTACTTCTCAACTGCTGGGATTACAGTTACACCACACCTTGTGTCTCTATTACTTTTCTATTGCTTTGATAAGATACCATGACTAAGGCAAATGATACAAGAGTTTATTGGGGGACAGGTATTCTCAGAGGGCTAGAGTTCATTACCATCATGATGGGGCGCATGGGAACATTTGGTCAGGAATGGCACTGGAGCTGAGAGCTCACATTCTGATCTACAAGTTGAAGGCTGAGAGAGCTAACAGAGAATGGTATGGGTTTTAGAAACCTCTAAGCTTACCACCCACCTTCCTGTGACACATCTTTTCCAGCAAGGCTACACCTTTTAATTCTTCTGAAACAGTTCTACCAACTGGAGAACAGTCTTTTAAATATATTAGCCTATGGGGGTGGCATTCTCATGAAAACCAGTACACATGGCTAACACACTGACATGCCATGTATATAAAACTGGTTTCTGGAATCACTCATAAGTGTCAGGTTCCAGAATCTTATGTACAAGTCTCTTTCTTCTGGAAGGATAGTTGCCAGTCCCCAAGTTGGGCAGAGAGATGTAAAATTAGATTAAAAAAAGAAAGTAGTTATTGATCAGATGGACACAGTAGGGCATTTGCAAGCAGTTAATGGAAAATACATTTACAGTGCCTTGAAGAATACATGTACCTCTTCTCAGAAGCTCTATAATATTATTTTATGCTATGCTCTACTAGCAGCAGAAATTCTAACTACAAACCCTATCTACACATCAACATAGACGATAAAGGGACACTATAGTGTGAGGTTGTTGTTTCCTCTTCCCAAGCTGGAGAAAAATTTTCAAGCTATTAAATGGAGCAATGAAATAAAAATTTTTAAGGTAAAAAAATGATTTTAAAGCAGCGATTTCATTCTGTTCATCAAAACAGAAAGAATAACCATGTTTACTAAAACAAATAAATGTTTAAGACATCTTAGATGAGCTAATTCTCATACACTAGAGTCAGAGGAGTTACTGGTATGACAGAAATGATGCTTTCAGGCCCTTTGTATCCGAGAAGCAAGATGCATTCCTTATATGGAAATGGAGTTAATTTATCTTTGTCAACTGTTAATATGTTTCAGGATAGCCCTAGCATAGAGACTGATGCATGGATTCAGAGATACCTCATTGATTCTTATTCTAATGATTGGACATGAAGAAATCGAGCTCCCAACTCTCAATAATCAGGCAAGTTTTGAGAAGGGGTAGGGGATGATGTCATTAGTCCAGAGTTTGTTAGAAATACAGTGGAATCATTGAGGCAATCTGAACTAGAGTGTCAGAATTTTTGTGATTGTGCTGGATTGAACTAAGGTATTACATTTCCGTGACAAGCGTTATCTCCCTGGTCTACAACCTTGCTCTTATTTCTACCTGCTATTTCCATTCAGGTTATCACTAGTTTGTCCAGGCTGGCCTTGAACTCCCTCTGTACCCCAGGTGTGGTTTGGTATGTTAAACTTTCTGTCTCATCCTCCTGATTGGCTAAGGCTACAGCTCTGTGCTTCTAAACCCCTGCTAAAATGTGTATATTTGAACAAGATTCCCTAGCCCAGTGCTTCTGATGTTCCATATTTTTTTTATGAAGTTTTTATCAAACCACTTGCCACTGGGAAGTGGGAATCAGTGGGAATAGTGACCCCTGGGACCTAAGCCCAGAGGTTAAAATTTAATTGGTTTGGGTCAGTTCCAGCTTAGAATCTTTTTGTCAACCAGCATAATAAAATTAGCAAACAACCACATGAGCTCATTATAAAGAAAGATGAGAACTGTAACTCTAAAAGAATTGAGGAGAAAAATCTTTAATTCCAGGGCAATTTCCAAACATTCAAAGCATAAGAAGTCTTCATTGTTATACTTGATGTGTGCTCAGAATAGAATTAGGGCTAGCATGAAAAGTAGCCAAACAACGCCAGATAAAACAAAATGCCAAGATATTTTACAGTGTTCCAAACAGAAGGTGATAGATATTCAATAGTCTGTCAAAAAGAAATAACAGTCTCCCTTTACTTCTGAGAGTATGATCTACAAAAAGGAAGTAGATGAAAAACACAAGGTAACACAGATACAGAAGAAGACATGTCACCTTGATGATATATATATCTGAGACAGAAAGTAATTTGACTGAAGGATAAATGTAACAGTACACACTTGATCTGCACAACAGACTAAACAAATGAAAAATTGTTGTGGGGGGTGTGCTCAGAAGCAGGTTTTTGAACATCAGAATAAAGCTCTAACATTTATCTTTGGACAAAATGTCTTGGGATTAAGTTCACAAATCGGAAATGTAACATAATGGAATGTGAGTTAATCAACCCTTCCTTGGGAGCACCAAAGCTCATCTCTGTTGGCTTTTCACACCATTCACTCTTGAGACATTTGGTCCTGAATTAGCTTAATCAACATGCACCAATGCAGTGATTTCATTGTCTCTTAGTGCAGACACCATCTGCTGACTCAGAAGAGTCAATTTTGGGGGATAGTAGTTTAGTGAATTTCTAGCAATAAGAAGGGCTGACTGTCTTATGGCATTGTACATCAGGCTTGTGTATGGGGATGAGACTTTAAATGTTAGAAATTTAAAATGTATGCCCAACCAATCCCTGACACTATTAATGATATTCTGTTATGCTTGTAAACAGGTGCCGAACATAAGAAGACAGTTGTCTTCTGAGAGGATCTATCCAGCAGCTGACCAAAACAGGTGCAGACAACTACATTCAAACACTGGGCACATCCCAGGGAATCTCTTGGAAGAGTGGGGAGAAGGATTGAGAGCCTTGAGCAGATAGGGACTCCACAAGAACAACAGAGTCAACTAACCTGGATCCTTGGAGGCTTACAGAGACTGAACCACCAAACAAAGAACATTCATGGTCTGGATCTAGGCCACCCTACACATATGAACAGATGCGTAGGTTGGTCTTCGTGAGTGTCCCCCAACAACTGGAATCAGGACTGTCCTTGACTCTGTTCCCTGCCTTTGGATCCCTTTCCCCTAACTGGATTGCCTTGTCTGACCTCAGTGGAAGAGGATGTTACTAGTCTTGTAGTGATTTGATATGCCAGGTTGGGTTGGTACCCAGGGCGTCTTCTACCTTTACAGAGGAGAAGGGGAGGAGGGTAGGGGGAGGGGCTGTGTGATGGGAGTACTGGGAAGCAGATGTGATTAGGATGTAAAGAGAATGAATAAATAAATAAATAAATAAAAAGTGTATTCTCACATATTTTTAGCCAAAAAACTCTGCTCAATCCAATGGAAAAACCTCCAAGGCAATCAATAAAGAATGCAATTTCAGATACTTTGATGGATCTGATGATGATTTTAAAATAAGGAAATATGCTCAAGTTTCGGGAGCTTGACCTAATTTTCATAATTTTGGCATAGCAGAAAGACATAGTTAAGTTTGTTAAATTGAGTTGAATTGTGGTTGAATACTTTATGTCTCAATTAAAAATCATGCACCTTGATTTAGCCAGCACATCTTTCTTCTGGATATATCTGACTCTGATTTGCATTCTGAAGACATTTAAGTTTCTAATTAGGTAGCAGGTGCCATTTAAAGACAACCTATTCAAATGTCAGAAAAGGCCTTTAATGGTCATGCTTGCTAATAAGTACAGTTCAGTCATTCTTAAAAGGTAGAACTCTTCTGATCAATAGTCCCTGTGATCTAAAACCCAATAGAGATTTTGCTTCATGTGCACAAAACCATTATCCACATGGCCATGAATTCCAAAAACATAATCTAAGTTAATTCAAAGAGCACAATCTAACCTTGTGCAGGTTAATTAAATAAAAATTTCTAGAGAAGCCAAGAAGGATCAAAGAACTCTAAATCAAAATTTGAACACAATCTATAGGATATATGTTGGTTTTGGAGACTGGATTCTACTGACTGTGATGTCACTGCATTTCAGGGGGGAGCATCCATGCATCGTGCTTTCCCTAGAACCGATGAAATGGAAGCTAATGTACAATTAATTATATAGAAAAGGGATTTTTATTTTTAAACATTAACAACTATAATCAGTTACTTATGAAAAAGAAAGATAATGCAGTGGGTATAAGTGAATTAGCTTATTGGCGTTCCTTATGTTCAGGTTGAATGTAAGAGACCTGTACTGTGAGAGAGAAGCAGTTTCATGAAGCCATTCTGACAGGGAGTCTTCTACACTGACTCCCATCTCTACCCATCCCCAAAACTCTAGTTATCTTTGTTTGTTTGCTTGCTTGTTTGTTTTTATTCTTTTTCTGTTATTGTTTTTCAACCTTCTACCCATGTTAAAATTTTTAATATCACAAATATAACAGGAACAGATTTCCTGGAAGCCTCCTGGGAAGCCTCCTTTATACAGAGAGAAATAGACAGCAAGTAGTGGTGACAAACACCCCATCACAGGACGCAATGTCTCTACATTCATGAAATAAGCTGTCTCAGTATTAGGACTTAGAATCAAAAGAAATTTATTAGCATCCCTCTTTTTATAATCTTGAACTGGGTATTTGCCAGGCTTTGTCTTTGGAAGCCTATGATTTTAGATGTTTATAACTGTAATCCACAGTGATCATCTGAAAATGCATGCAATTACTGAACCTATGCAATAATGAATTTGAAATTAGCACATCAAAATACTACAAGGAAATATGAAACAATGGACAGTGGGTGCAATGACATTTATGAAAAAAAAATCTGTTTTTTCCCTCCCCTTTTGGATATGCTGATGTAAATTAGAGATGTACACACATAAAAGCATTCTTCTGAGAATACCTATTTAACACAGATTGAGTAATTTAGGAACTATTTTCTATAATTATAAGGGAAACACGCCCAACTATATCATCTATGGACTATCTATGATCTATATCTATAGCCACATTCATATCTATCTATATCTATATCATCTATATCTATATCTATATCTATATCTATATCTATATCTATATCTATCTATCTAACTCCCTCCCTCCCCCCCACTCTCTGTTACTTTTTGTTGTTATTTTTGAGACCACTTCTTACATGTCTGAGACTGATCTCCAACTTGTAATCATATTACTTCAGCCCCCTGAGTTAAGTTTCAGCTCATAAATCATATGGGGCTACACAGAAGTAACCTGTGCATAGACTAGTGTCAAAATGATCCCATGTCTATGTTATACATGCTATTAAGAAGTAACAACCCTTTCTTGAACCAAAAAAGCATTTCTTATAAAAAGTATGTTTTGTCAATATCTAGCATACCCATTGGGCTAATATGGATTAATAAAAATAACTATTTTTTAAAACATAACATTTTCAGGGTACTGTTTAGGTAACTCTCGAAAAAATTTCAAGAAACAGTATAGATACTTTTAAGCACTGTTAGAAAAATTTTTGCGGGTAAGATATTTTTTGACTATTTAAATTCTGCTCTTAGCATCATAGGACCTAGAAAAAGTCTAGCACAATATATATTCATACTAACTGCCCTACTTTTTAATTGTGCAAAACAAACAATTATACAGTTTAGTAAAAAAAAACAAACAACAAACAGAACAGAACAAAACAAAAACCTTTTGAAGCAAGTGTACGGTGCTGTGCAGATATCTATACACACACTAACATGAGGAAAAGGGGGGCAAAACGCAGCAATACCAGTGGATGATCGTCCTACCTCATAGTTGGTGCTTGAAGTCATGCATTTGTGTAGACAAAAACAAGGATTAGGATTCTGTTTCATTCCTCAACACAATCCATGGAATTCTTCACATGTTAAACATTAACAGTAATGAAATCTAACCTCATTCTGTTTTTCCAATCCCACATGTTCCTTTGTTATATTAAAATGAAGACAATGAATTAATGTCTACAAGTATGTATAAAAAGAAAGGTGTGCACGCCTACCTCCGCTGTCTTTGAGATGCAGTGCTATCTTCGTGTCATCTGAAAGAGAAGTTGAATGTTATTATAAGAGAAAGCGATCCCAAAGGTGCATGAATCTTACACTGGGTAACTGGATTAACTGCTTCAACTCAAACACTTGCTTTTTTGTAATTTACTGAGAGTAGTTTCTAGTTTAATGAGAGAGGAAGATCTAACTTTACATGATGTAGTAATATAATTTTTTTCTCAGTAATGGTTTAGGCTAAGATGGTACGGAAATATCTGAGACTCAATCCTGTAAGAATGTTAAAAAACTAATTGTTGCCTGAAATACAATTTTAACTTCCTAAAACAACTCATAATAAGACCTTATTTACTTTAAATCAAGACTTAAAGCATTAAAAATTAACGGGGACACTACCCTGAATTATGATCTACCTGCAGTTCTTCAGAAGATATGGTACACTGCTTGAGTTATGGTCTCCCTGCTATTCTTAAGAAGACATGGTACTCTGCTTTGAGTCTATCTGCAGTTGCTAAGCATATAGACCATGACATGTTTCAAGGCACAGGCCAAGAAGATTTTGTACTTTTCCACCACCTGGACCCTCTTACCCCCTCCCCTTGTAAAACATGCTATAAAAAAGCATTTCATGTTCAAAAAAAAAAAGAAATTAAAAAAAAAGAAAAAAAAATTAACGGGGAGACTTAGGGTTTATCAATAGTTAAATATTTATCTTAAAAGATTTAGATCAGTAAAAATATGAAAAAATAATTTATAGAAAGATCTTGTTCTGAATGGATAAACATAGGGTATAATTTACCATTTCAAAGGTTATATTTTACTGTGAAAGTTGGGGTTTCTATGGAAATACTTTTTTCACAGTCTTTAGAATAATATTCCAAAATAATTTTAATTTAACTATATGTTAGTTTTAAGAGAAACATAATGCATTTGACATTCATCCTCCATTCCTCTTTATTCCTTTTCCTTTTAATATCCTCTTAAGTTTCAGTTAAGAAATAAGGGTTCAAATTTAACTTCCTGCTCCAGAGAAAGCAACGGTTTTGACAATAAGATATGAGAAAATGTTCTTCCTTAAATAAATATCACATCTACTTCTTACAAATACAATATAGAATATAAAGTCATAAAATATTGATGATTATATTTCCTTCACACATGAGTTTCACCTAGGCATGAACATGAAAGTAGCTTTTCTCTTTTCATAATAGGACATACCTTTCAAGGTATGTTTTGTGATATTTACACTGTCTTGTAGTTCATTGCACTAAAAAAATACTACTAAGTAATATGTGAGTAAAATTATCTGTTGTTCAGAATTTCACAAGTCATTTTATATGCATATTTCTTTTGAATCCTGTATCAGGGATGTAGTTTGATGATTTCTAGGTTTAGCCTAGGTGACTAGAAGCCTATATTTGTTTTCTAAGCAGAACAAAAAGCCAGATAATGGATAACCAAGGCTTAAGAACATGGATCGCCATATGTAAAGAATTCTAGCATATGTTTTCTGATCATGTAATTCTGAATCTGAAAAACTCTTGAGAAAGTTAATTGGCCAAATAACATTCTTTTCTGCCAGTAAACAGGAATTATCCAGTAACCTTTTCTTTCCTATAAAAATAAATAATCTGTGGGTACCTTCTGTAGGCAGGCTGGTAGGTATCTGCGATGTAACAGCTCTCCTGGTGGTGGTCAGGACCCTGAACTGCATGGTGGTCGTATGCGAGGTTGTGGTAGTTTGAGGAATCTCCCCTGGCTCTGTGTTCTCACAAATCTTCTCTTTTGACTAGGAGGAGACACAAGAGTAAAAATCAGCAGACTGGACCAATTATGTTTTTGAGAATTACATTAAAGAAATTGGACTGGAAAGCAAAAAGAAAGAAAGAAAGAAAGAAAGAAAGAAAGAAAGAAAGAAAGAAAGAAAGAAAGAAAGAAAGAAAGAAA
>NW_021604604.1:5702369-5750207 GCF_004785775.1 Grammomys surdaster
AAAGAAAGAAAGAAAGAAAGAAAGAAAGAAAGAAAGAAAGAAAGAAAATTTCAAGTTGATATTAGCAGTAAACTGATCTTGTTTGAATGAATGAAATGAAACTTTAGATATTTGGAATCATCTTCACCTATTCAACCTTTGTATTATCTTTCCTTTGTTTATTTGATATAGCTTCAAGAGATGTAATGTCAAAAGACCAAAAGAGAGAAGAAAAGCATGTTCCTATAGAAAAGGTTTAACACCTACTTGGATGCATGAAAGAAAAGCACATTCTCTTCACCTCAAATGGACAGTGCTATATCTTCTGCATTGCCTAATTGCTGTTGACTCTTTTATGACTTCAAAATTTACCAGCTCCAGATTTAATAGAAATTTGAAATTTTGTTTTCTCTAATGAAATATCCAAGACCACACAGATAAAGGCCTCACTTAAACACAGACTAATTCTTTCTATTAGTGATACACAGAAGACATCAGGAAGAAACACATCTTTTAATCTAATTTATATCCTACAAAAGTAAGTCCCATAGTTTTCATTAGTAAAAATTCCAAATTCTATAGTTAGAAATTGATGTAGCAAACAATCTATTTTTGCTTCTAAGAAACCAATGCTCTGATACTAGGTGGTTTCTCTGAATATGGGCAGTCATCATAAAAACTTAAGAAGTATCAGTAAGTGATGGTCTTGCCTTTAATGGAGGAAGAAGAATCTTTTCACCACTGACTGAAGAATCCCTGGAAAGCTATTTTTTCAATACTCCTATATACTACAGGTTTATTATTTCTGAAGTCACTGTTTGTTCTCACCTCCAAAGATCCAATGATTACATTAGCTCTGACTACTCCCTAGCTATCATCCGCAATTCCAGATCTTCAGAAGGAAATCTCTATACCTGCTTTCAAAGGGCACTTAACATACTTCATTCTTTTTGTAAATTTTCTACTTACATACTCCATTGAATTCACAATAATTGTACTATTTTAATCCCCCTCCTTCATCACCTTTATCTAACTTTTCAATGCCTCCAAATACCTCATTATATCATTATATTTTGAGCCCCCTTTTGATAGTTCCCAATTCTGTATAAAGTAAAAGATCTATTCAATCTTGCCCACTCCAAAGGAAGGTCGGACAGAACAGTCATCCCTGAGTGGAAACTTATAGATTAATCTGCTTTCTCATTTAGAATATCAATGGTGCCTGAAAACAGTTCTGTAATGGATACTCATACATTTCAAGGCCATGGTACCAACGCCTTCATTTTTCTTAATAACCACAATTCCATCATGGTTCTCCTTGCTTTGCCCTTGGCTTGCCTTTCATTCCCTTGATGAAAGAGGCCATCAGCAGGGTCTCTTTACAACAAGTCATCCTACATGTTTCCACATGAACACATCCCCTCTTCCTTTTATTTCAGAAAACAGCTACTATTCCTTACATATAACTTTCCAACTCTGCTCAGCTCAGACAACTTCCTTGGGTTTTTCGAACTTGTTCTTCAGAGAAAATGTTTGCTTTTTAGTATTAGACATTTGTGATTCTTAGATGACTTGTTACTGTTAACATGGAGACATGCATAATCATACACTCCATCCTCCCACTGCTCCACAACACATCCTGATATTGCCTTCTTATACTTTTCAATCCAGTCATGTTCAGGCTTGCAAGGAATTTGGTGTAACCTTCTCATCCCAGACTCTCAAATTCTCCCATTTAATTACACTCTTACCCAGTCCAACTTGGAATTTCTCTATCAATATTTCCATGTATCTCCATAGTTACTAAATATCCCAATGATAACCTATGGTTAATTCACAGTAGTGGACACAGATACCCACTTTTATTTTGGTTTCTGTAACACATGTTCAACAATCTTCTGACTCCCTTCTTACAGCTCCTTTGCTTCCTTTTTTTATTTTTCAATAATGCTTCTTTTTAGGTTGGTGACTTTCACCTATGTTTCAGGACCCTTTCTTTCATTCTGTGCCCTTTCTTGAACTTTCAGATCTATACCTAGTACTTCTTTTAACATCTTGATGTTGAATGTTCACAAATATGCATCTCAACGTAACATTCCTCTCCTCGATGTCAAGGTCAAATATTCATGTATTGAAGGGACATGTGCATGCAGATGCTCCAGACACCTCAAAATAGAGAAGTCTGGGATGGAATTTGCTGTCTACTACTCTCAATGAGCATTATTTAAAAACTTTGTGTTTAAGGTAAAATCTTGGATTTGGTTTGCTTTTGCATTTACAAAAGAAGTTACCTGTATATACATTGTAAGTTTAAAAGCACTATTATTAGGATTTTTAAGACATAGAGAAAATCTCTAAACAAATCTTTTCATTGTTTTTACATCCTCCTCCTCCCCAAATAAAGCCTATAGGCTCTAAAGATAGCAGGAACAATATATATTAACATATTAAGCAACGTTTTAAAAAGACACACACACACACGCACACACACACACGCACACACTCACACACACAAACACACACACAAACACATATATATCAGAGTTGGCCTGGAGGAACAAATGCCAATATCAATATGGCTTATAGGAGACCACCTTGTATCACCAGTAGATGAAGTGATAAATATAAACATTTATTTTCCTGTTAAAGCAGAAACAGTCATACCCTGAAACCCTCAGTACTATAGGCAAACTATCTTTGGCAGAAAGCATCATCTACTCAGGCATTGGAAATGCTCACAGATTAAGATAAAATTAACATACCTTTCTAATTACAGGAAATGAAAAAAAAAAAACACAGACGCACACACAAAGAGAATCTGACAGAATTACCTAAACCAATGAACAACTTGTATTACCAAAACTAAAGTGAAGTTTAGAAACTAAAGTCAATACACATTAGAATGAAGCCTTTAATGTGAACAACACAGATTAAAATATTTAGAAGAATAAATTTATAAAATATTAAGAGCAGGGGTTAAATAGATGGCTAAGTAATTAAAAGTACTGGCTTCTCTTTCAGGGGACCCAATCAATTTTCAGCATCCACATGGCGGCTCACAATCATCTGTAATTCCAATGTTAGAGGATTCAATGCCCTCTTCTGGCTTTCACACGCAGTTTATGGTAGCAAAACATGCTGGTAGAATACCCGTACACTAATACACACACACACACACACACACACACGCACACGCACACACACACACACACACACACACACACATTCTCAAAAGTCATTTGACACAAAACACATAGCTATAAACCTAACAAGGTCCTGCTATGCACATTGAGAAATGTATTCAATATGCACAAGTTACCAGCTCACTTGTTTCAGTGAGGTAGAACATCATATACAAAGTGTTGGATTTATTAGTCAGAGGCTAGCTACATGTTGTGTTGGAAAATCACAATGGGAGTAGGTTGTGAAACAGAGGCCAATATGTAGCTGTCAGAATAGCCCAGGCTAGAGCTGTTGGTCAATTAGACTAATCCCAGTGACTAGTACTGTGGGGACTGTAATGGTGGTGGTAATGGTGGTAGAAGATTGGTTGGTTTAATGGAAGTGAGAACTAAGAAATTATTTTAGATTTCCTTTAGTATTCTTTTTAAAAATATGTAAATTTTTAATAAGACTACTTTAATTCTGAAGTCCAACATGAACGTGAGTATATGTGATTTACACTGTGAACATTAAGCACCAGAACTCTCAATGACCAAGAATATGTTTGCCCCTGTTGTAGCATGCTGTCTTCCCCTTTTAAGAGCATAGCTTCTCAGACTAGAGTCATCACTGGAAAACACTGCTGTTTTCCTACATATCTGGGTTCATTTCTGTGCCTGTGGTTTCTTCATTTCTGAAGCTCAACATTCTATAACTGAGACAACATTGCACCCTCATCGCATGCAAGGAAAATGGACCGGAGCTGATGAACTTGTTTACATACCTGCGGGGAAAGGATTGCTTACCACAAAGCTAGTGATGTGTATAATTTAATTACAAACAACAGGAAACATGGATTATTACATAATGCATTAGATTCTGACCTTCTTTAATGCCATCACAGTCCGCAGAGCACAGTGAATTATCCATCAATGTACTCGGGAGACTTTTCTCTGCCTTGTGTAGTTAACAGGGATAATACTCTGGAGCAAGAAAACTAAAATGTCTGGATCATATTCTGGACCTTGACACAAATCTGAATATTAATTTCAAGTATCTTTTGGGAAAACTGTGGTTACATGAGTTTCCTGGCTAGTCTATGTCAACTTAACATATAAATTAGAGTTATCTGACAGGAGAGAACATGATGGAAAAATGCCTCCATAAGATGAGGCTGTAAGGCATTTTTAAAATTTGGATTGATAGGGGAGTGTCCATTGTGGCTGATGCCACCCCTGGGCTGGTAGTCCTGAGTTCTATAAGAAAGCAGACTGAGCAAGCCACGGAGAGCAAGGCAGTAAGCAGCACCCCTCCATGACTTCTGTATCAAATCTTGCTTCCATGTTTCTGCCTTGCTTGGGTTCCTGTTCTTACTTCCTACATTGATGAACAGTAATAATAAGTCCTTTCTTGTCCAGCTTGCTTTTTGGTTATTGTGTTTCAATGCAGTGATAGAAACACTGATTAAAACAATGAGAACTACAGGGATCTGAATGTAGAATTATGCACATATCAATGTCCTTTTAAAAAAAATACTGTCAGATAATTGAAATAAATGACTCCTATAAAGCAATCTAATTACCCAAGTCAATGTCAAAAATCACATTACATCTTCTGTATTAATACTGTACTTAAAAGTTCAACAATATTGGCTAGGTGGTAGTCACCATACGACTCAAGATAGCTTCAAATTCATAATCCTCCTGTATACTAGGATTGCACATGTACTCCATGGTGACTTTCAAGAATGTTCCTTTTTTATTTATTTATCTTAAACTTTATTTAGTGATACTGAAATTTGACTTAAGGTCTCACATGTAAGTCAACTTTTATATCTCTGAGGTCTATTCTTAGCACAAAGAGGTATTTCTCAGGATTTTTATGAATCATCTAATCTCAAATGTATTTTCACAAAGCTCCTGCTAAACTACAGTAGTCCTAACTGTTCCTAAGATAGTGCTGTGGCTTGACTAGACTCACTCGATGAGAAAATTTGTGTCATGGTTAATTATCATTAAAATTTATGCTTTAAAACGTAACAAAGGAGGTTTCTAGAGAGGTTGCTCAGGGCTTTAGAGTGCATACCACTCTTGAAGAAAGCTGGAGCCTGGATCCCCTGCACCCACAACAAGTAGCTCACTAGTCTCTATAATTCCATCTCCTGAGTTAAAGACCCAATGCTCTTTTCTGGTCACTGTGGAAATAGCGTACATTCATATGGTGCCCATACATTCATACAGCTACTCATATCTCATAAGGGGAAAGAAACAATAAACAGTGTAAAAGTGAGGTGATACTGAAATAATGGACAATAAGAGTCAGGAAAACAGTAAACATGTTAGAATTGCTTTTTCATGTATTATTGATAATCAGATTACCACATTGTATATCACTTCTCAGAAGAGTTCACTGTATTCAATCTTTTCCTCACACCATTATCTTGTTATTTAAGATTAAAAGTGGAGCAATGAACACTCTAATGAGAAAAGGAGCAAATAATTAGGAAATCTGCCTTTTGTGCACACAAGCTCAAATCCCAGATCTCCAGTTCCCTAGCCAGGTGTGCAATGCTGTGGGCTTTCATACACACTCCAGCCCCACATCTCCTCATCCCTACTTCCTCTCTTCAGAGAATGGTTAAGAATAAATTGAGGAAATACATGCGAGTAGCTTGTCCTAATGTTTGGGACCCATTAAGGATTCAATTTCAGCCTCTTAATTTTTTAATAACTAGATACCATTGTAATTAGGTTATAATGTCACAAGTTATGTCAAATTTGTACTAGTGATTTACAAAAGAACGCACCTGTACCTCTTCTGGGCATCCACTATCCACCCAGTCCTGCCGATGGCGATCAAATCCACTGGAGCATCTTCAAAGAAGACCCCATTGTAGTTGAAGAGAGGACACATACCATGTAAAGAGAGGAACAGAAAGAAAACAATTGGTAAAAAGACAGTTCGTAGATCTTTCAGTATAGAGCATCAACTTTCTTCTGATGAACTGAGGACTGGAGACACAGTGTACCAGCTATAAGGTGACATCACTCATTCACGATTCCACAGTCAGCATCACATATAGCAATTCATCACTCCCCTGAGGCTAAACACACTACACAATGCTCACATTATCCCCATGCCAAGTAAACAAAATGCTGTTATATAATGTTGGTTTACTTTCCCTCATTTTCTTAGTTAACCATTAAAATAAAAGCATACAAATTACTTGTAGTCATCATTTTAAAAATATTTCTTGTTCTCTCATGTATATATTCCCATCTCATAAATCCTTGATTGTGTAGTAAACTCATGGGTTTTGAAATCTCTTCAAACAGCTTCTGGAGAATGATCTTTAATGGAATGGTTCTCAAAATTCCTAATGTTGTGACCTTTTAATATAGTTCTTTATGTTGTGGTGACCGCCAACCCAACATTATTTTTGTTGCTACTTCATAACTGAGAGTTTAGTACTGTTATGAATCATAAAATAAATATGTGATATGCAAGATATCTGATGTATGACCTGATGAAAGGGTGATTTGTCCCCCAAAGGGGTCACAACCCACAGGTTCAGGACCACTGCTTTAAACCCTGGAATATTCTGCTTGACAGAAGTGTGATCTTAACTCTTAGGCTGTACAGGACAGACTATACTGACAACATGACTTATTTTGGACATCAGAGTTTATTCTAGGATAGACTCCTAGTCTATTCTGAATAGGTTGAATTCTGGAGAGCTAAAACCTGAGTTACAAAGCAGGTTATTGGCAGGTGAATTCCATCCCTGTAGGATTAGTCCTCAATGACCACCCTAGACCTCAGAGCAGTGTGAGTTCCCCAATTGACCACACATTGTTGCCAAAAGAATACAGCTGTAAGCTAGTGCTTAGTCTCACAGGTCTGCTGGGCTGTGTCCTATGACTCTTACCTCAATCCCTCTTTTAATTCATTTTCCCTCCTACAGTAAATAGTAACTTTGAGCATAATAGCTTTTCTAAGCCATTTGAGTCCCTCCAATGAGCTTGAGTGGGCTTTGGGGGAATTTTCAGTTAGGATTAGATCATGCCAAAAAGGTCTAACTTGGCAAGTACTGGGTTACTAAGATCTTGATCATAGTCTTTATTTCAAATTGGAATACATTTCTTGTCTATTTTAATCTATCCTTTATATCACATTTATCTTCATGGTCCAGCAGTTTCAACCCAGAGCTTGCTCTGACAAAGTTTTGTTAAGTGCTGTGACCAATTTCATATTCTTTGCCTTTTCTTTTTCATGTAAGAGTGGATTTACTTTCATCTTTTAAACAATTTAGTTTTAGTGTGTATGTGTGTGTGTGTGTGCATGTGTGTGCGTGTGGATGAGTATATGTATGGAGATGTATGTGGTATAAATCCATATGTGTTTCTGGGATACAGGGAAATCAGGAGCCACAGGAGGATATCAAATGTCCTGTTTAATCACCCCATGTCTTCTTTCTTTCAAACAAAGCTTTGCACTGAACCTGTAACTAGTCTGGTGGCCATTAAACCTCAGTAAACTCTCTATATAACTAGGGTTACAGGTACATATGTGACTACACCCATTTGTCAAAACTTTGGGGGATTTGAACTCAGACACTTAAGATTGTGTATCAAGAGTTCTTACCCACCAAGTAAGTCATCTACACAGCTCCATTTACCCCTAATAGTTAAATTTGATTGTGTTAATTTTAAATTTAAGTCAGAATCTCATATAGATTATAACTAATATATATCTGACTTATACTATCTTTTTTTGTATAGAATTTCAATTTAGTTTTGACATTCAATAAGTATTAATATATATACTTCCCTTTAATTTTAATAATTGAATATATATTTATAGTTAAGAATGTGGTGGTCTATTTTAATCTAATAGGAATTTATTTACTTAAAATGAATATGTCATCCTAGTCTTACTTAATATTTCTCACAGATCTTATGGTTTTAATTTGCAACCTTCTTTTTGTTCCTTATTTGTTTTGCAATGAGTTCACTTGATGGTTTTTTTTTCCCTAACAATCCTCACCAGAGACAAGCTCTGCCTGAAAGAGCATACTATAATTCAAATGGTATGTGAAAACAACTTTCTTGTCAACAAGGCAGACTATATTCATCATTTCCCCCAGACTAACCCAGTGAAAGGCTGATCCATTAAATCTTTGCTGTGTTATCCCAACCACTTGCATTGAACAAGCTCATAAGTGGTGTAATGTCCACGTGAGTCTAGGCATCCTGATACTGGAAATCTGTAGGTGGCGGCAGCTATCTCTGTTGTTCAGTGACACCATGGTATATGGTGCTAGTGAGGTTTCTGGGCTAGTGAGATGATCACTGTCTTTCTTTTCATTTCTCAAGTCCATATAAATATTAAAGAATATGTTGATACATTTGGTAGGTTTGAATACACCAACATTTTTTTGCAAAAAAATTTTGAGGAGTCAATTGACTGCTAGTAATTAAATGGAATAATTTTAAAATATAGCTTGTTTCATGTCCTCTGGTTTAAAAGTATCTCTGGGATATACCAACTTTTACAAAAAGACAGTGTCAAATCTCAAAACTGTGTCACTGGTAGTATCTTAGAAAAGTTAGTCTCAACATTTGTTAAAATTACCAGGGGAAATTCAGAACACACACTTTTCTTGATTTATTAAACAATCCTGGAGTTATATTGTGTGAAATTAAGTTCTACTTGAAGTCAATTAAGGAACTCGCTTGTTTATTTATTCACAATTCATTTCCTAGTAATTTTTCTGTGGTTTATGGAGGGTGGGAGGACAGAGAATGACAAAGCAAATAAGATTTGCTTTGAAAATGGGCGCGACCGGGGCCAAGAGAAGGCTCAGTGGGATAAAGGCTTTCCAATCAAGCATGATGACCTGTGCTGGGGTACCGGACACTTATGGAAAAGTGTCAGGTTAGGAGAGATTGGGTTATACTGGCCTGTGGACAGCTGGAGAAAACAATGTAAATAAAGGTATAGGTTAGAATTTGTCTTATGAGCATTTGTGTTTCCTTCTTTAAAAATGTTCTATTGTATTACGCCAAATTGGAATTCATTTTTTTCCCCTCGATGGTTGGTTTGCTATGTGACCATATAAAAGCTATTAGTCAGATCCTAAAAACAATTTCTGAAGCCTGGTGACTACCTAGTCCAGTTGAATCTATTAGGTCATGTTTCAAAAGTAAAAGAGTGATTAGAGAAGACATTTAACACTAACCACTAGCCACTACATTCATTCATGTAAAAACATGCACATATATCTGCACATATATGATACATATGCACACACAGACATAAACCTACATAGAAATAAGTAAAAATGAAATCTTCTTTTCTGGTATAATTTCAATTCACTAATCCAAACAAATAATTTAAAAATATCACTTGGTGGGTACATGGGCATGTGGGCTACATTAATCTATACACTGTGAAAATTAAAAAAAAATTAATTTGAGGAATATTTTCTTGTTTCCCCTGAGATGGTTTTTAACTCCTCCCCACCACACTCACTCAAAGTGACCCTGGCATGTCTCAGCATCTTTATTTACCAGTATTTTAACATTATAATCTGTGGTGCCAGCTAACTGAATGACTTGAGAAAGATTCTCTAGCAACTGGAGCTCAGGACTTTTCCCTGTGAATGAGCATCTTCCTTCATAATCCTTACAACACTGACATTCAGAAACGACCACTTTCCTGTAGGTTATGACCAGGACCCATGCCCACTCGTACAATTCCCCTAGTACAACCCATCCTTGTACTAGCTCATCATGTCCAACAGAAGCAAGCTGCTTGACTGTAGTGGTTATTGCTAGCTTCTACCACAATGCAGAGGTCTGCAGCACTCTATTTGTAAATCCAAAATGAAACCGTCTCTCTACTCAGAAAGACATTTGTCTCCCCTGAGCACCATCAGCAAATCCTCTTCTTTACCCTGATACCATGTGCAAGAATCTATGTTACAACCGTCTCTGATTTAGTTTATCCTAGAAGGCTTTTGAGAAAACATGATTAAAATAAGGTGCTTAAACTAGAACTTTGTTCTTAGGCATGTTTTCATCTCTTTTTTAAAAACAGATTTATTTTATGTGTGTGTGTGTGTGTGTGTGTGTGTGTGTGTGTGTGTGTGTGTGTGTGGTTGTAAGTGCCCATGGAGTTCAGAGATGCCAAATCTTCCTAGAGCTGGATCTGGATCTGGAGATATGACTTAGATGCTGGGAATAGAACTTTGGTCCTGCCCAAGAGCAACAAGGACTCATAACCACTGAGTCAATTCTCCATATGGAAATTTCCCTTACTGAAAAAAAGAAGGTTCTCTTAAATTGTGAGAATTGAAACATGTTTTTCTTCAGTTTTTTTCTGTAGGCCCACTACTAAGACATTACTTATGTACTAAAACAACTAAATATTACCAAAGTTTGCCATAAAGCAGGCATTCAGCTGTACCTGTGTATGCTCAGATATATACACACAAGCTATATCTATATCTGTCTATATCTATCTATCTATCTATCTATCTATCTATCTATCTATCTATCTATCATCTTACTATATACCATGGATTATATATTTAAAATGAAGTGACATTATACTATAGAATGGTTCAGTTAAATTAACATATTTATCTATCACCTCAAATATTTTTTTCTATTTAAAACATTTGAAATGTACTTTCCTGGTTATTTAAAATATACACTACCCTATTAATTATAGTTGTGTTTTATACAACAAATATCACAGTATTGTTCTTTACATCTGATTGGAATTTTGCTATTTTTCTTTTCTGAGTTTATTTACTCATTGATAAAACAAATGTTAGGCATGAAATAATCATAAAAAGCAAAAGTTTGATATGTGATAATGATTTAGAAGATGCTGTTTTTAATACCCGAGTTGATATCTATGTGTTGGGCAGGAAGGGAAGTGGACAACTGTGTATAGAAAAGAACATTTTATAGACAAAATTGATAAAAGTATTTAAGAATTATCCTTAAATTTATAATGAATCACATGAATGAGGAATGTACATTTCATATACTACATAGTTCATGGCATGAAATTCTTATCACATGGGGGAATTAGCATCATAGACTATTATGAGAGAAACTAC
The DNA here is from genome assembly GCF_004785775.1 of Grammomys surdaster. NCBI lineage: Eukaryota > Metazoa > Chordata > Mammalia > Rodentia > Muridae > Grammomys > Grammomys surdaster. The sequence goes on from NW_021604604.1 coordinate 5,713,645, forward strand.
AGTTGCTCTTGCAAATGGACCCACTCTTTCTTTATTATTTGAAAATAGAGACTATTTGGTTTTGAAAATATTCTTCAAATATTCATTTTAATGAAGCTTAATCAACTATTCCCTGTGTTTATATTTCCAGGTCACTTTACTTTTATCGCTGCCTAGTTCAGAGAAGCTAGAGGGCCACATTTCAAATCCCTGCCCATTTCACTCAGCATTAATGAGGTGTTGGCTTAAATGATTCTTCTGAACCATGCTGAAGGAACTAGCAAGGCAGCCCAGAAAACAATGTTCTCTTGCTTGCAGCATCTCTTGAATCAAGAGGTCAAAGCACAAACCATGTCACACTTCTTGTTGATCTCACTTAAAAATGGTGTCAGAAATAGGACTACTTTTGTAAGGGGAGCCTAGAGCATTGATGGAAATCAACTATTAATGCATGGATTTGTAGAAGATAAAATATTTTATATTCCTTGATAAACTATAGTGATTTTGTTTCTAATGTAAATTCTCATGAGGTAAGGTACATCATAAGTAGAATGGTCGAGTAATACAGGTAACTGTAGAATGAACCAACACTGAAACTTATGTGTATAATAGGTTAATCCTTCAGAAACCATTCCAGTTAAAAGCCATGTCAGCTCATGTCAGCAACATGATCTAATATGTGAATTTTTGGGGCCCTAAGAGAAGGATGAGCAGGTGAGAGCAGATTGAAATGAGCTTCAAATCATGATGCACAGAAACAAAGCTGGTTATACATGCAGCAATCCACCGACCCCAGATTAGGACATAGGAATTGGAAATGACAAACAACTCTTAGCTTCTAGCATGTTTACATCAATGGAGTTGGGATTATTTGATTTTGGGTCTATATTAAATTATTTGTTTTATGACATTGTTAAAATGTTTGAGTTCTGATTATGATTTACACAAGAACAAATGATATATTCATTAGAAAATAGTTAAAATCTATTATAATAACTTGGGAAAGACTGTAATATTGCTCTTGTTAATAATTGTGACATGTTTCCCTGTTCTCTCCTGGACTCACATGTGCTACTTCTTCCTGATGAAATAGCTGCATAGCGGGTCAAGATACAAGCTTGGCCATATATTCACTGCAAGGATTATTTATTACAAAGCATAGTGTTTTCATAATTTTATAAATCTAAGGCCCTTGCTTGAGCACAGAGTTTACTTTTGGTTTCTCCTTTCTTTTTAGAAACACACACACAGGGAGAGAAAGAGAGAGAGAGAGAGAGAGGGGGGGGGGGGGGGGGGGGGGGGAGGGAGGGAGGGAGGGAGGGAGGGAAGGAGGGAGGGAGGGAAAGAGAGAGAGAATTCTTCTTTTTAAAATTTTTATTGGATATTTTATTTATTTACACTTCACATGTCATCTTCTTTCCCCATTTCCCCTCCCTAGAACCCCCTATCCCATCCCCCCTCCTCCTTTTTGCTTTTGTACCATTTTAATTACATGCAAGTATTAAGGTCAGTTCTAGGTTGAGGAACTGGCAGAACTTCTTAAAGTAGGCATTCAATTGCATGTGGATGTGTTACAAATGTAAGGTATGGACTATCGGAACTCTTCATTTCGGTCAAAATGAATTACTTCAAGGAGGATGGGGATAGAGACAGACAGATCTCCAGAGCTCATTGCTCAACCAGTCTAGAAAAGCAGTAACATTCAGCAAAAATCCCTGTCTTTAAAGACAAGGCAGCCAACCATTGAAGAAGACACCTTACATCAACCCGTTGCATGCACACACATGTACACATATGATGTTCAACACAGAGTCTTTCAAACTGTTAATTAAATATCAGGAGAAATATATTTAAAATCAAGTTTCTGTGTGTATTCTGAAGCTAGATTTTTTTTCTTTCCAAAAATTGCATGACACATAGACAGGTTTTCTATTTCATGCTAATCTTTCTTCTGTTTTAATAATTACAATCTACTGGGTAGTTGATGTCATGTCCCTTCCCATCCCCAATTGAGAATGTCAATTTAAAAACACTGTCCAAAAAGTACTTTAAAACATACATGATATGTGTTCCCTCATAAGCATTCCATGAACTCTTCTGAATAGCCAGTTTATTAAAAATTTACAGAAAAGTGGGAGGGTGTGGTGGTGCATGCCCTTAGTCTCAGCACCTGGGAAGCAGAGGCAGAAGGGTGCTTGTGATTTCTAGGACAGCCTGGTCTACACAGAGAAGTCCAGGACAGCCAGACTGTACATGGTGAGACCCTGTCAAAACAAAACAAAACAAAACAAAACAAAACAAAACAAAACAAAACAAAACAAAACAAATTTACAGAGAAGATAAGAGTGAGCATGTTCTAGTGCTAACATAGTTAATTTTGTACTTAGTGTTTAAAGCATCTTACTATAGAACCTTGTTTGATTGTCATAATAACTTAGGCATTATTTCCATGAAAAACAATCTCTTAAAAATAATTGTTAATAACAGGATACAATACATTATATGACTTCATAAAATTATTTTAAGTATAGGTGAAAGTATCTGTTTCATTGTATCTATTTTAAATTGTGTTCGGTTTATTTTTCAGCTTTGGGAACTGACTTTGGTACATGCAAGTACTCAATTGAGTGCATTCCAATTACCTGTGAAATTGTACCATTATAAATACACACTGTACCCCTTTGCATGTAGGTAAATTGCTACCTGGCATGTGATTACATATGCATCTAATATTTTACCCATTTTATTCAATCATTTTGTGTTGATATGAATCAGGACTTTAAAATTGGTATTCTACTTGCCTGTAATTTACTGGTTTAATATAAAACATGAATTCTATTGAACAATATATAATTTTCTATAGCAAATATCTTAATATTTTAATTCTTTTGTATAATTTATTTCTCTATAATTGACTTTATTCTGTTATATACCAGAAATTGAGACTAATATTTTAAAAGTATATATTTCTTTAAAATAGATAAGACATGTCATGTATTGAGCTTGTCTAGTGCTTACATTTGTCATAATGATCTTATTTGCAATGCTTTTATTGGACAGTTTCATTTCTTCATTGCTGTGACTTTTATAATTACACTCTGATGTTTCAAGTAATAGTCTTCATGTGCATTTGACAGAATTGATGTGAAAATAATTGAAGTCCTAATATATTCTAGGTTTCTATACAGTACAGTGTATTCAAGGACTAGTTTAGACACCTCATCAAAGGCCTAGTGTTTCCTTTATGTAGATTACCCGCATTAGGTGTGTCAGAGACTATTTTGTCCAGTTTTGCTTTTATTTAGGTTTTAGCACTGCATTGTCTCAATGGCTATTTCTGATCCAGAGAGCTAGTTATTTGTGTAATTGTTTTATAAATGGGTCCTTTACTTTCAAATTACAGCTTGTCTCTCTTTTTAATAATCATATCTCTTGTTTATGTGCTTTTCACTGTGGATTAACTAGAATGTCACATTGTATTGGGTCTCACAGTCTTGGTTTATTCTGTGTTTTAATGGGAATACCACTGAGACTGCAGCACTATATTTTATGTTGGAAAATAATATTTATTGGTGCATTTAATTAATATTCTACTTCAATTTGATAATAATTTTTACTTAGCAAAAAACATGCTGTTCTTTCCCCTAAAACTTTCCCCCATCTTTGAAGATATCAAATGATCTTCAGTATCAGTGCTGTGTGTTTATTTAAATATTTCCTCTCTTTCATACTTGGAAGCAAATTCTTGCTTCTGGGTTCGAAGTTGTTCTTAAACTTGTGATCATTCCACCTCGGCCTGCCCAAGTGTTGTGATTACAGGCATGAGCCACCATGCCTGTCATATCAATCAAATGGCTTATAGAAAACAATATTTATAGTCATGCGATAAAAATATTTGACTATGCTTTAATTTTAGCTTTTAGTTGGATTTGAATTTTAACTAATGAGGCATGAAAGTTGAAGGCTAATAAATAAATGAACTATCTATGAGTAACTATAGCTAATATACATTATGAGGAAAATTAAATTTTTTGGTAAAAAAAAGATGAAGCAGCCTTCAGTACTGCCCAACTATATAAATTGGTACTGATTTATAAAGGTAAGGAGAAAGTAGAATCTAAGAAAGTCAGTATTTGGAACACTCAGTCATTGATTGCTTCATGCTTTGGGGCCTCGATTTACAAGAGAACAAAGAAAAATATATCCACTCAGAGCTGGACTGTTAAAACAAAGAAACAACAAACAAACAATAAGAGCTACACCAGATTAAGAATAATCATCGAACAATTAAAACTAATCCTTTTCAGAGACAGGAAAGGCATGTATTACGTCGCTGGAAAGTTGGGAAAGTATTGATTTAATAAACACTAAGTTAAAGTTAGGAACGGGGAAGCACTTCAGTCATCAGAGTGCTTAACTCACAAGCTTTGGGACTTGGGTTGAATTCCCAGAACCCATGTGAAATGCTTGGTGTGAAAGCAAGTGCTTACAATTTCAGTCATGGTCTCAAGAGAGGTGGAGATGAGTGGATTTCTGGACCCTCTGGACAGCTAGTCTAGATTACTTGGAAACATTTCAGGTGAATACAAGACCCATGCTTCACAAGGAAGATTGAAATTGTCCTCTGCCTTCAATATGCATATGTACACATGTGCAGCAACACCCACCCACATGTCATACACACATACTTGTACACACACACACGTCCAAACTTAAACATCCATGAGGACTAAATGTAGAGGAGTATGCTATACTTTTTAAGTCTAATGTAAAGTATAAACTATTGCACCAATGAAATAAAAGTTACATATATTTTTACTTCTGAATCCCAAGAATTAGTATCTACTATCAAATGAGACCAAACAATTAAGGACGTTGAGCACCTGTCAATAGAGCTATCTCCAGGAATAATAGTTTCTGGGATTGCAGGAAAGTATATGTTAGAACTTAGATGAGACAAACTTTAAAACATTCCTCCACAATAATGAAAGATGTTTTCACTAATGTTTTTCTTTCTTTTGTAAGCTTCCTACTGAGCAGTGGTCTCTAGCATCTGGACTCCTTTGGTTGCTTCCCTTCTGCTCTGAAGTACCACCACAACCACACACTAGTCTCATTTTCTATAAGAACACTCAAATTGTTCTTCCAGGAAGAGTGTCCCTTAATCATAGAACATCCTTTCCTCCACCACAGTCCATATTCAGGGTCACAGTATACAGCTGGAGGACAGGAAATTTATTATCTGATGAGAATTTTTAAATAGAAATATGAAAATAAAATTTGTGTTTACTAGGTGCAATTACCATTTAAAATTAAGCTGGTTATTTCAATATTATGAAGAAAACATTTCTTTGGTGATTTATCTAAAATATGACTTTTCAAGTAAGCAGACTCTGGAAGGGTATTGTATCTATTTGAAACTTTATTTATGAAATATTTTCAATTTGGAAGGAATGATCTTAGCTTTTCATGAGTTAATGATAATCAGAAGCTGAAGTGTATTTATTGGGAAATAATTTGATCTCATTTAAAAGTTCATTACATTTCTTCAAACTACATATACATAAGTAAATTGTTACATAATATTTATATGAGTTTCTATAGGTACATATATGGGTATGCACGTGGGAGTGGAGGTCAGAGGACAACCATAGATTTTGTTCTTCTGGAGCTGCTGGGGTTTTGAGACATGGAAATTCACTAGCCTAGAACTTGTTAAACAGACTAGCCTGGCTAGGTCAGGGAGCCCCAGAGATTCACCCATCTATGCCATCTCATTACTAGGATGACAGGTGGGTGCCAGTATGTATGACAATTTTATGTGAGTTTGGAGGATCAAGCTTGAGTCCTCATGCTTGCTAAAGATCACTTTCTTAGCTGAATTCCCTCCCCATCCCAAATAATACATATTTCTACTTTAGAAAAGAAATAATACATTCATTATTGTATTATACCTAAGTAAGGCTACCACTTTTGTAGTCTTGTGGATAAATGATTATAAAAATTTATGAATTATAGAATATTTATTAAAAAGAATACTGCTATTTTTCTACTTGACTGAATGCACAATGTATAGAATCCTGCTTGGCAGTGGCATGCTAGCATAGCCTAAAGAAATGAGGTACAGTATAGAATATCCTATTAGGAAGAGCATTCTATTAATATAGGATATCAAGATCAAAATATTCTATTAGTACAGAATATCTATATAGAAAAATATCCGATGCTGTATAGTGTATCATTCCAATATTGAGCTAAGCAGCCATGAGTTAGTAATTATCAGTTTTAACATGCAGCAGGGGTTAGAGGGGTGCCTCATTCTGTGTGACTATCACAGTTTTGACATGCAGTGCAGGGGAATGGCTGCCTCATTCTGTTAGACTATCACAGAGAGAAGGGATAGATAGTGGAGGTCATTGATACCAGCTTAAAGGTGTAATAAGTCCTGACTTAAACTCCTATCAACAGTTGTCCATTATAGAATTCTCACCATCAATAGTCTCCACAGTCATTCTCATCTGACAATTGCAAAATCTCAAGGCTGCTCATCTTAATGGGATGAGTTGAAGTTTTAAAATTGCATAAATGAGGGGCTGGATGAACAACTCCATGGTTAAGAGCACTTATTGTTCTTGCTAGACATCCTGGGTTTAATTCCCAGAACCCATGTGGCAGCTAAAGCAATCTGTAACTAAAGTCCCAGTTGATACAATTTTCTTCGCTGGCCTACACAGGCACTTTATGCACATTGTGTTCAGCCATAAATGGAAGACACTCGTACACATGGAATAAAAGAATATATCTTAAAATTACTTTGCAAACATAGGATCGGTTTGCAAGTTCCAGTGTTCATTGACTATTAACAGTTAATCAGGGAGGTGAGGTTTTGTGAAAATCAAGAGCATAAAATCTGCCTTTGCTGGAAGCTTATGAGGAATAAATGAGACAAGCTAGGTGAAGCACTGGTTTAGTGCTTTGTATAGTAGCCTTCAAGTGAATATGTTAGTTATTACTTTTACCCGCCTTTAAATATGCCTGTTAAAAATTCTGTAACATTACCCATAAAGGGAAAGCCACACAATGTAATGCAAGACCTGACTAACAACTCAGCTTCCATAGTCAGAAAAGCCAAAGTGACAGAACTGAGAAAAGAAATCCTCACTTTGGGGTGAGCCTATTCTTCTGGAATCAAAAATGTTCTTGCTAGGACCAACTTTGCTATTATCAAACAGAAAGAAGCACCGAGTCTTTAAGAAAGGAGACAGATTTGAACCTCCTGGCTGTAGGCCACTGAGGAACACGACTACTTCTGGAAGTTTCAGGATTGTTTTTCGGACATTCCTTCTTAAAAATTTCCTGACTTCAATCCAAATGTCCCATGGTAAGCTGCACATCACCCTGACTGAATGAACGGAGAAGAGCCCAGAATGACATGTGCCATGTCCATGGCTCTAAAATAGGAATGCAAAATCTGGGGAGTATAATTTTCTGTGCCTAATAAAACATTATTGTTGTCTATAAATTTTGATTGAGCAATCATGTCTGCTATCAGGCTATGTACATTCCTTGGTAGCATCAATAATGTGTGCATCAACCTACTCTCAGCCTATCCTTCCTCAAAATGGGGAAAAAACATCCTAATTTATTATTTTACAGCAAGAAAAGCCTCATAATTTCTCCTGGGATGTTGAAATGGACATTAAAAAAATAGATGCAGGTGGGATGTTCTGATTCTCAGAATCCATTTTGATCCATAAACACTGCGGAAAAACACTATTTAGGATACTAGAAACCACCATCCTTTTCTCTTGCTAGAAAACAGATGTTATTGTTCTCTGCTGATCCTTCCATTTCTAGTGGACAGAGCACTGGGAATCCTAGCAGACTTGGATCTTCAGACATGATCTTTAGAAAGAAACCTGTTTAGCTACAGAAGGTTCTTTTCTTCTTCACCAGAAAACCATGAATTTATCACTGACTTTCTCTCACTGCCAGAGTTCAGGCTATATTTTGCCAGAGAGTTCAGTATTTGGGAGCTAATAAAGGGAGTTAAGGCGAGAAGGCTTGGCTCTGAGCCTCCACCAGGCTGTACTCAATAAGATCTAGTTGTGTCTGGAATTCCACAATGTAAGTGTTCCTCCTACTTAAGAAGAACGAGCCTCATAACCATGTTGTTGATTCTCTTGGACACTTTGCTCGTTAATTAATACCGATCCTTATCATTGAATTTTATAGTGTTATTAAATCTTTTGGACAAGTAATATGAGCTCATTTGACATATGATATCAGTCAGGGAACAAGAGAAAGCAATGGACTCTTACTTTATGTTCCTCCAAGTTGCTGCATGTAATAGCAGATAATCATAACTATGTAAATCATAATCATTAGAAAACACAAAATCTTGTGTTGGGGAGGTGCCTCCATTGACAACGGCGCTTGTTCCTAAAGTCTGATGGATGATCTGAGTTTAACTCTGAAACCCAAGTTGGAAGGAAAGAAGACTCCTGAAAGAAATGACATCTATTCATTTCATGTACACACACTCACACACGCACACACACACATACACACACACCACTAATGATAATGATGATAATAATGAAGAAAACTAATAAATACAATACCAGTAGATATTTCTGGAAAGACCCTCTTTTATAACTCCAATTTTATATCCTTTAAGAGAATGAGATAACTTTTCTAATATTCCTGTTAAAATATCTTTTTTAAATATATATCATAGTCAATATTCAGTTATACTAACCTTTCAATATACAAATATTTTTTTGTTCAATATCAGTAATTCATTTGAATCATTTCTATTTTCCCACTCACGTTTCTAATAAAAGGGTCAATTTAATTTCAACTTCAAAGTTTTAAAGAATTATTATTCTAAGAATAAATACATTAAATTTTATGGAAACATTTTTCTTAGACTTAATAGAAATTGTTGCGATGTTACTAAGGTTGTCCCCTTATTAAATAGCATCATGTCTGAGAACATTGAATTACATATTTAGATACATAAAAATGTTAGATATTACGGTGCATTTGTTTTTGTGTTCATTTATACCTATATAAAATCAATGTATCTCTTGGATTTCAAGTTGTGCTTTCAAGGCTTAGGAAGTAAGATGGTGGTGATTTGGATGGTCCTCAGTAGCAGAATGCTTGCTTAGCATATACAGTATCTTGAGTTTGATCTCTTGCTGAAAAGTAAGGATGTATAATGTTTCTTTGTGTTTTGCACATGTATGTATGTATTGTGTGCATTGGTATGTGTATGTATGTTTTCATGTGTGTTAGTTCACATGTGTGTAAGTACACAAGAGGTTTCAAAATTGATGTTGGGTGCCTTGCTTGGTCACTTTCTATATTATTTTCTGAGGCAGTATCTCTTGGTAAGTCTGGAGTTCAAAGTTTGACAACCTGGCTAGAGATCTTGCTCCAGAGATTCTCTGCCCCAGCCTCTGGGTCCAGGTTCTAGGTGGACAGGCAGGATGCCACACCTGCCCAGCTTTTACACAGGTCTAGAGATCTTCACCCTGATCCTCACGGATCACAGCAAACACATTATCCCTAGTTGTTTCCCAAGACCCTTGACGTATAATTTTAGTAGTATTATAGAAAGAGTAGTAGACTACATATTATTACATTGTAGTAGATTATATAGGGGGATTATAGACTGTTTGGTTTTCTTTTAGCAATTTTGTTCTGATCTGTTTATTATCCATCTGCAGAGACACCTAAAAGCTTAGAAGCATTCTTTGTGGACGCAAGACCCAAATTCTTAGCAAATAGATGGCCCATGACACAGTACTAAATTCCTTCCAATTTTAGGATTAATTTTGGTCATAGAAGAGTGTGTTCTTCCATACTGCCTACTTTTATCAAACTTGTTGGGCATATAAAGTATCAGATTATTAAATGCTAACTCTATTTGGATTTTATGCAGCTCATCTTTACCAATGTTCTGTCTTATTAAGGACAGCAAAAAAGTGAGAGTTTTTAATTTAAGAATTGGAATGTAAAACAATTTTCCACTTCATAAAATAGTCAATGCCAAGTTGTGTTAGCACAAGCATTCATAGCTGGGCACTTTTTCTTCAGCTTTTTTTTTTTTTTTTTTTACTGTTGTTTTAAGTTAGCATACTAACATACACTATCCTTAGTTTCATTATGGCATTCTATACTACTTTGTTCTTTTTTGCTCTCCTCTACCCCAAACTCTCTTCTAAACAGTTATCTTTTTCACATATGTCACATGCATTCTGTGAGCTTCTCTTCCTCACCCTCCCCACATTCTCTGAGAGCCACTTTTCCCCTCAATGTCCTTCTTTATTCCTACGGCAGCCCTGCATACTTCATCAAGCCCATTAAAACCTGACTCAATATTTGCTTCCACATTTGGTGTGAATACATATTTTGCTTATTAGCCAACACACTGATTACATATTACACACCTTTCATTTCTTTGCAAACTGCCCTTCATAAAAGGTCAGAAAGCAATTTGTCTAGAGTTCATATAGACTCTTTCATAGGACTTCTATTATGGAAGAGAAATGTGTTCAAACATTATAGAGTGCCAAACATGGCAAACACAGACAACAGAAAGGAGTGAAAGACAGAATAGCATTTGGTGGAATGATCATATACTTATTGGGAAAACATTCCATGTCTGAGAAAGAAAGAAAAAAATGCCTGGATGGGGAGAGGACAAGCCCAAGCTAGGTTTGTCCTGGAGAATCCAGCTGTTTGTCTGGGGCAGAGACAGGTCTGAATTTTTCCCTTATGCAGTGCATTGTTCTCTTATATGCAAAGGATGCTCTCAATTTCAATAAAGTTTGTTAACAAAATTTCCTGTGATAAAGCTCTCTCCGCATATTCTTGATCCACTTATGACTTTGGGAAATTCGGGTTCATGATTATGCAGTAAAAACTAAAGTGTATAAATACTTTTAGTCCCCCAAATATTATCTCTTAGCACAGACCACATGCATGCTTTAGTTTATGAGGTAGAGGCAGTAGTATCCTGATGATTCATGTTCTGATAAATACATAGAAAGTGAAACACAGAAAAGAACAGTAGTCAGAATTCTTCCCATACAATGAAGTTCTTACATACGTTTGTGATGCACATGCTTTAAATTGTTTATTTCCAAATCTTGTGTATATTCCCCATGAGAATTCTATGTGCTATTCTTATATTTTTCATTTGTGATTACTTTTCTTCATGAAAACTCGTATCTTGGCAACACTATATTCTGCATGAACATAATCCCAACTACAGTTAAAACATCAATTCTGTGTTCTTCAAAACACTTCGTAATTATCAAGCATCCCAATATGTTTTAGATGATAATTAGTGTCAGTGGGATAATGGCACTTTCTCCGGAGACTACTGGTGGGCTTATTCCTAAGTTTCAGATTGCCTGTATAGCTTATGCACATACTTGGGAACCCCTTATTTTTTAAAATTTTAACCCTAACTTTTATGCATTTTCATCTCCACAAATATTCATCTAATATTTAATTTTAAAAACACTCTTGCTCTATTCATGATTTTTTGTAACCTAGGTACAAACGCCTTAATTATCATTTAGTTAATTTAGGAAACAAGTGTCCTAACACCTTTTCATGTAATTATGATGATCAACAGGACAGTCAAACTGACAGATGTTAGTAGCAGGAAAAGGTTTTCAGTAAGCGTTTGATACAGAATTCATGTAAAGCAAAATGTAATTATGATAGGTGCCTTTAAAATATCTATATATATGGCATTTCTACCCATCAAACAGTCTTCCCATACTCTGCAGTTTAGCAGGAAAAGCAGCAGCAGAAGAAAATTGGAACAATAATAAAAGAAATCCACATGTTACTAGAGTGCAGAAGAGAGATAGATTCATTCTGACTGGGGCACAGGGGAATACTGAGGTCTTCTCTTGGGGATCACAAGGCATCACATTAGTAATATAAACTGCGTACTTTTAAGAGAGCCAATCTTCAGAAATTGTTATAGTCAGGGATGTGATTCATGGGGAGAATAAAAAGTTCTCCCTTGACCATGAATTGTCACAAGAAAGAAAAATCAAGAGCTGGGGCTATAAACAGAAACGTAGCTTTCTAGGAGAGAAAAAAATGAATCACATGGATATTGAGAGTCTCTTAGTTTTTTCTATAAACCTCCAGAGAAGGAAACACAAGAACGTTAATCTTTTTCAACCACCAAACTTCATGTTTCCCCTATAATGGATCCTAGGTTTTTCAAAGAGCTGTGTAATTTTACAAAGATATATACCTTTAAGCTAAGACTTAGAAGTTTCTAAAACTACAAAAGTAAGTATTGTGATTAGTACATGCATTGCTTCATTACTAAATTTCATGAGAGTGAGCAATACCACTCCATGGTTTGGGATCTCTAAAGAAAATTCCTGTACACATTTGTCTGTCTCTGTTCTTCACTGTGGATGGCAGATTACCAAATGTCTCAAGCTCCTGTAGCTGGGACTTCCAGGGGCGGTCCAGAATTTGCAATTGTAAAATGAAATAAACCCATATTCTGCCCTGCTTTGGCCATCACAGTGACAGAAATGAAAAGAAGATAATGTTCCTTTCGGGTTATGAAATTTTGTTTTGCTAGAGGATACATTTTAATGAAAGGTAAACAAATGAGAAAATAATTTAATAGAAATTCTTATTTTTTATGTAAATGATGAAGCACTGGCTTGAGTATCCTTATGACATGCTTTGAAGGTCCTTCTAAATTGTAACATGAGATTCTAAGCAAAGCAAATACACTATGAACAAGTTTGGCTGCTGTTTTCATTAAGCATCATATCACTCTTTTCAACAGAATATTGTCAGTCTACAGCTCCTCATTATTCAAATCTCATGTCAGCTCTTTTTAGCACTTGACAACTGTGAACTTTGCTTTAAAAATGTTTATTTTTTTCTTTAAGGATTACATTCTTTTTCCCATAATAGTTTGGCACCTACTGTTTTATAAAATTGAGCATACATAATTTCATTCTTAGACAATTAACTTTTAATTATCCTAGGCAAACTCATTATTTTATTAATGTCAGAAAGCTACCAGAATAGAATTAAACTTAACATTGAATGTTTTCATTTTAAGGTAGTCCTTATCGGTTCATTAGATTGAATTTGTTGAAATAAAGCTTTCTCAATTATAAAAACACGGAATGTAGCTTCCATGGTTGGTTAACGGAACCAAAACTTTCAAATCATTGAACACTCTTGAAAAAGCTGTTATAAACACATGTAACACTAAATAGCACTACAGATTTTCTCTCTGGTTAGCCAATGGGTGCTCAGATGAAGTGCAAGCATAGCATTTGTTGATTGAAAAATCAAAAACAATTTAAAAGTATGCCTTCATGCTTCTCTCAGGTTGTATTTGATTATCACCAACATTGTTTAAGAATCTACTTATTTAGAATCCAGAAAAAAAGGAAAATGGCTTCTCTTCTGTATTCATACCCTTCTTTGATTCTTACAGGGAATCACTGGCCCAAGGAAAAAGTAACAAAAATGCAAAATGTATGCTAGGTAGCTAATAGCACACTCTTTCAACACAATATTTTTGATGTAGTGAAAAGAATTTCATATATTTTATATTTAAAAAGCTAGCAAATACAACAAAAATCATCCCAGAAGGAAATGTAGATATACACCCAGCTTAACTCTCTGCTTAAGAAAAATTAACTTTTGAGTTTTTGAAGTAATAGTACTAATATCATTGAAATTGTTTCTCTTTCTTTGAATATTTGTTTGTTTCTTGTTTTATTAGCATACTATGTATATAGTAAAAACTCAAATTTTGCCAAATGAAATACAGAGAAATGAATATTGATATTCAATGGTACTTCTAGCCTCATTCCCCAAAGAGAAATCCTATTGCTAGACTGATAAGTGTTTTTTTCAATTATTTTCTCTATTTTCAAAGATACTTCAAACTGTTTTCATGGGAGATACCATTCCCACTGCAGTGCTACATCAGCTCATGGTGCAGGTACAAGGTAGCTCAAGTCAGAACACAGAAGACTGAGTTTAGTTTCTTCAACAATCATTTTGTTTAAGTGTTTCACTTTATCCAAGTAATGCCAGAATTTAGTTGTTGCTCTCCCCTTTAAAGATACTGATTGACATACTTGGGAGACACTATGCCCAGCAAAGAGACTTCCAGGTGACAAGATCAAAGGGAAATGAGTTTCCACATATCCTGGTCCTCATTGCCTACCTGGAAATTTGTGCAAATGGCTGTAGCCTTGAACTGGGAACCTCTCATAATCAGAAAAGTATAAAAAGAGACTCATTTCTCCCAAGTGGGCTTTGATTTCTCTTCAGATACTTTACCAGGCTTATGTATCTCTGGTGTCGGAGCCTGAACTCTCCTCTACCCCCCACCTCCTTGTTACTTCTTTGTTTGCATCAGTAAATAGCATTAACAACTCTTTTTTCCTGATTGATTAATCAATTAATTACCTATAAAATATTCCCCTTTACTAGTCCCCCTCTCACATAGCATTAACTACTTTTAAAATAAAGTCCTGATTTCCCAGTAATTAATCTGTATTTCTCTTGAACTAAATCCCCATTGAAACCATCCACTAAGAATCTTAAAAAATAGTTCTTATAAAGGGGTTTACACTAAAATAAAGTAATGCAATTTACTGCCTATAGTCATTATGCTCAAAATATTTTATCATAGTTGTAATGCTTTTCCACAAGTACAGTGATTCCTTTAAAAAATGAATGGCCACTTTGCTAGCAATAATTCTTTGAAAATTAAGGACTAAATAAAGTTCCAATGATTTTAATGAATTTATTTACTATACAAGGTTGGTCCAGAAGCATCCTCTTTTGAGGTCAAGCTCTTCTTCAGGAAATGATATTTAAAAAATATTATTCTGATATTTGGCACTTTCTGAGGCAGTGTCTCATATGGAGCCTAGATCAACTTCACATTCCAGATGTTCTTGTCTTAGATTTCACAGAGTGGGAATGTTGTTGAGTACCAAAGATCTGGTGATTTGTGTTAAAAAATAATCTGTCAAAAAGCAGCTTAGAGAAGGGGATGCACAGGTTGGGGAATACTTTCTCAGAGGCAATGGGGAGGGAGAATGGGATGAGGAACTGTGGGATTGGGAATGGGAGGGGAGCAACAGCTGGAATGTATGTAAATAAAATAATTAATTAAAAAACAAACAACTTTGGGGTAAAGAGTTTTTCCCCATCACAATTACAGGAACATAACTCCTGGGAATTTTAAAGTGACTGTTACTTAAAGCAACTTTCTAGATCCATAGTCAAGACTAGGAATGAATGTATGCATTACTCTAAGGCATAGTTTGCCTTTTCTGCTCTTATATGGTTCAGTGCCTCAAGCCAAGGGAATGATGTCTCTCACAGTGGTCTGGACTTTCCCATATCAATTAACACAATCAAAGCAATCCTGTACAGAAGTGCCCACAGGTCAACCTAATCTAGAAAATCCTTAGAGACTCTGTCCAGGTGATTCTAGATGACATCAAGTAGACAACTGAAACTACCATTAACCTGGCTAACAACAAATATTTTTATTTACATAATGTTTTGTGTAGTAGTTCTCACTTTCAAATGAGGAATCACTGTTTCACACAACTTTAGCAAAACTACTAAGGGGAAAATGTAATTATGTGTTTAATATTAGCTGTCATTTCTACCATGTTCTCATACCATCTCATGATGCATAAAGATGTTTATTACTAAGTTGAGTTTCTAAGCTGCTTCCTGGACCACTAAATATGAATACCTTATCAGGCAGTATTAGGATGTGCATTTTCACAGTCTCTGTGACTATTCTTATCTAACATTGACAGCTGAAGATGTCTGAAAATTGGGGCCACTTGGATTTAAAACATGTTGAAATCAAATATATCTTGGTAACACATTATTCTGTCCTGTATTTATTGTTAATTGTCTTTGTCACTGTACACCCATCCTGACATTTCATCTGGGTTCATCAAGGCCACACTGTCTGACCCCATTCCAGTGGAGAGATGGGTATTTTCACTCTTTTAAAGAGCTCTGGAATACTCTCTTAACTCTAGGATCCTCCTGAAATTTGACTGGTTAGATAGTTATATCCTAATGTCCTAGAAAGACAAATGTACTGAATAGAGAATACACTATAGCCTCAGTCTGTACTGTGTCTATTGTAGTCTCCAGTTCTAGACATATGAGCAACTTACACGTTATCATTGGCTATGTATTATCAAAACTTCATGGTTCTTTGATGTCTTCAGTAAAAAGATGACATCAGTTCTCTTTCCAGCTCATGTTGTCCAAGCAAAGGTTTCCATGGAACACTATAATTGATGTTTATGAAAATGTTTTGTTGTATCTGATATATCACCAAATATATAATTCCTATCAGTAGTAAAACTTTTAGAACTATAAATACAGCCATATTTCATATCTTTAACAAGACATACTGACTTTATATACTGGAAATCATAAAGCTTTGAGAAATCTGAATATTAATACTTTTTTGGAAGACATTGTATTATACTGTTGCTAGAGCCCCAGTAATCTTCTCAGAAAGTATGAATTCTTTCTATCTCTTCCTTTTTTCTATAACTCACTCCACAAACAGAAAAATATATATACTTTTTGAACTTCCAGAGCTACACTTGTAAAATATAACAAACTCACTCCTCCCCTCTTTAAGTGTGTAAACCCAAAGGCTTTCTGTTAGCCTGAGAATAAGACCCCCTCTATACCAAGTGACCCAGATCGCCCATAAGTCCCCTTTCTCTCCATACCCAGCCTATGATGAGGCTGCATTTTTTCAACAATCAAGTCTGACCTCTTCAAGGCCATTCTATTTGAAGTAGATTTAGCTTACACTCTTCTGGAGTTGGTACATTATTGCTTCCTTCTAAAAGTCCTTCCTGGCCAGCTGTTTACAGCAACTACCACCTTTCCAGTTCCAATTGAACACTTCTCATCATCTGAGACCCATCTAATTATTGATTTATTTACTTTCCAGTTTTCAAAATTAAACTTTGAGCTCTATAAGAGCTATGGCTTTGATCAGTACTTGACTATTGTGGTTTCTCACTGCTTAAATCGGTGCCTTGTAAAATAAGGTAACCTATATGCTGTAAAATGAGCAAATATTTTAGTGAAAATCTATTTTAATTAAAAGTTCACTTTTGGATGAGGATGACTGATCTGGCCAATGTTTCCTTGAAAATACAAAATGAAAAGGGACAGGAATGGGTTACAAAAGACAAGTATGTTTTATCTCCTGTAGAATCTAGTTTTAAAATACATATACATATATAATGTATTAATATTGATATAAACACATGTACATATTTATGTGACATGAAAGGAAAGAATTATTTGGGAAGATGTGGTCAGCACATGGAGTAGGGGGTAAAATTGGGTATTGGGCATACATTTGAAGAAAGTACAATGATCTATATGTATACAAAGATGATAATGAAACCATTCTTTATATGGTTAGTTTTAAAAATCAAATAAAAACCAAGTCAGTAAAACTCTTTTCTTAAAATCTTTTATATATCTGCTCTTAATGTTTCTCTTACTGAAGCTCCCAATAGTACTATCTATTCACTCTACGTGTATTTGCTCAAAGACTATCTCCCCGTGCCAAAATGTTCATTTATTAGTGAACTGAATCTCTCTCTTTTTCTTTCTCTCTCTCTGTCCCTCTCTCCTTCTTCCCCTCCCTCTGTCCTACTCAATATATAGTCTTGAACAGGAACTTGAACAGAGACTTAATTCTTGAATGTATGTAATGTGACGATACATGTTAAAATTAAAATGATTAGCTCAAATTCAATTCACAGAGAGGGAATAAACACACAGCTCCCTTGAAAAACATGAGCTAAGTATTTTCATTAAGTCCTTTCAATACCAGATCTCCTTATGTGCACTTATAATGCAAATCTTCTTAGACACTGGGCCAGGCATGGCATATATTTTGCCTTAATTTTTGCTTCCTCAAAGTGGGAATTAATGGAAATAAACAAAACAATTAAATTAAATCTTTTTTTGAGCAAGCTCAATTTGAGAGTTGAGTAATTGCTAGTTGCTTATTATCAGTCTAGGCTAAATGAGCACAGGCAAGAGAGAAAGAATAGTTGGATCAAACAACCAGAGTGATATTTGTGCTGCTTAATCTAACATGTCTCTTGTTTTGTTTAGTATTTTTTGATAAATGTACCAAAGTCTGCAGAAATAATGCTGAACAGCAAAGCTGAGTTTGGATGCTTACAGGTCTATGGAGAAATTAGTAAAATGCAGTGGGGAAATTAACATGAATAAAAGGCAATGAGCCATAGTTAAACCAATTAATGAGACACATTTTGGAATGTATATAACTGGGTTGCTCAAAATTAAAACTGAGTCTGATATTTTAAATGTGAGTCTCCATATCCAACATGTGTAGAAACACATACTTGTGTTGGTAAGAGTCAGCAGAATCCTAGGAATCACTTCCTGTATCATATTTACTATGTTATAAACAATATGCACAGGTCATAGGCATAAGGTGACCCTTCTTTATATCTTGGTTATGCCATTTTGAGAAGTCATCCAATTTTCTTGCAGCATCAAGGATGTGCTGGTTTAAAATTAGCTTGCTTAATGCATCCAACTGTCAGATGCAAGCAGACCAGGTGAGCAAAAAAACCCAAAAGCCGGAAGTCACACAGATTAAAATTCAATATCAAGACTTATCACTTACCAGGCTGGACACCCCGAAGAAGTATCTTAGCCATAGCACCTTGGCTTCCTCTGACAATATATTCTTCTAAAATGTACTCTTAAATACAATACCCATAAACTCTTCAGTATGCTATACAGGCTGAGTAATCATTCAACAAAATAAAAAATCTAACAGTAGAAGAGAATTTCAACTCATGAGAATGCTTTAACTGAAAATTGCTTTTTTACAATATGTATTTCAACAGAATGCATATTTCTAAAGTGGTTGACCTTAGGTATGTTTCTAAGCAAGACTTCAAAATGTTCAATTACTTAAACACTATTTTAGACAGAAATTCTAATTATCCAAAAATGGTACATGTCTGCTGCCCTACTGTGTAGAAATCTGAGGCAGAATGATGCAGTGTTCAAGGCTACCCTAGGTTACACAGGAAGACCCTATTTCAAATAATAAACCAAAGCAAAACCCTCATAGCTAATAAGGGTCATGAATTTGTGCTGGTTTTCCACAAAACTTATGGTATTAGGATTAGAAGTTTCTTATTCTGGAACATCCTTGAGTCCCAGAAAAACATATACATGATTTATTTATATAGAAACTAATCATAATTTAATAATTAAATAATATAATATCAATGTATTTCTAGACAAAGGAGGTAAAAGGAAATATTATACATGGTCTTTACCTTTAACAAACATGCAAAGGATATGAACAAATCTACAAACACCAACAACCCTTACCCTAATGGTAATGCTTTGGGATGCTTTGATCTTGAAGCAGCTATAAATATTGTTGATCAGCATATTTTACTCAATTAGTTTTAGCATTTTTTATTTCAGAAGTCAGTATTTAAACAAATTTTGAATGATTTCTGATATGCCTGTTATTTTTAAAACATCTTAGCAAATACACATATAAGCACCGATCTTTGATTTATAGTGGCTTTGCCTACTCAACATATATAACTCAGTTAAATACTGCTTTGAAAAGTGTTAACTGCCTGCTTGGTTTTTCATTATTTGAAATTCATTTTTCAAAGGAAATGGCTAGTACAACATGTTCAATTGAAAGCAAAACTAAGGTTTTCATAAACAATGTTCTAACTGCACAATATTGTAGTGGTTACTCTAAAGTTAGCCAGCTAAAAATGAAATGTCCAACAGTGGGGAGAGGAAACTTGTAGAATCTACCTTCAGTAGAAAGACAGGGCATCACATGGAGGCATGGGGTTACCATCCCACAGTCAAAAACACTAACCTAGACTTGTTCCTGTCTAAAAGACCTGCAGGGACAAAAATGGAGACGAGACTGAGGGAAAAGGGGCCCAATGAGAAGCCCAGTTTGGTATCCATCTTATGGGGATGCTCCAAGGCCTGACACTATAACTGATGTGATGGTATGCTTATAAATGAAGCCTAGCATAACTGTCCTCTGAGAAGCCCAATAAGCAGCTAACTGAGACAGATGCAGATACTTACATCCAACCAATGAACCCAACCGTAAGGAACCTCTATGGTTGAATTAGGAAATGGATAGAAGCTTAGGAAGAGGGTGACCCCATAGGAAGACCAGCCATCTCAACTAAACCAGACCCTGAGATCTCTCAGATACTGAGCCACCAAGCAGACAGCATACAGAGGTAAGAAGCTACCTGGTAAGAGGCCCCCAACACCTATTCAGCAGAGGACTGCCTTGTTTAGCCTTAGTGAGAGAAGATGCATCTAACTCTTGAGAGACTTGAGGACCCTGTAACTGGGGAAGCCTGGCAGGGGTGGGGTGAGGAGTGGGGACAGTCTCTTGGAGACAGGTGGAGAAGGAATGGGATGTGAAACTGTGTAAGAGAAGACCAGGAGGACGTAATGACTAGACTGTAAAAAAAATAAAAAGTAATAAAATAAAAATATTTCCTACTGTCATGAAAACTGTACATTCAATCTTTAATCCTTCAGTAACATTTAACATGTCTTTTAACATGCATTTAGCATGGCAAAAATGCTGCAGCAGCTGAATGAAGGGCCAGCATCTGTCCTCTATCTAGCAAGCACTAAGCAACATCATTTGGAGGGAGAAGATGACCTTATAAAGACTCTTAATGATGGAGGCTATAACCTCATCTGGGTGCAGGGATCCTGTTCATGTTCTTCATTACTGCTCTTCAAGCACCTTGGACATACTTGATGTGCACAATGGTTCAGTGAACAAAGTGACTTCTTAACAGTCTCTGTATTAATCTTCTACAGCCATGCGCCCTGGCAACCCTCAATGGTCAACTTGGTTGGACCTGAAATCAACTATTCGACATGCCTCCAGACCTGTTGGAAATGGCATTCCCATGAATAGTTAAATTCATCTGAAAACCCTGCTCTAGAGAATGTAGCATTTAGGGTCTTATTAAAATCACTGTTGTTTTCCTGCTTACCTTTGGGTTTTATGATGAGTATAGACCCTATTGTTACTTCTGTTGTTAACATGAAACCCAAGCTGTTTTTGCCTTCAATCATAAACAAATGGCAGCTGCTCTCTGAGAATTTTCTAGGCCTTCAGAATCATACTGGGACTACTGGGACATTCTGCATCATAGGCATAAAAGCTGGACTCTCAGCCCCTTTAGCATTAGCCATCCATAGTAGATCTTCCTAGAGCTATATTGTGTAAGCCAATCTACTATAGCTCTTTTTATAGTTTATAGCCATTCTCATCATTTGTTTTACTAGAGAATTATAATTAATACATTCTACTTTTCTTAGAATCAACCGCTGAGATGATCACTCCTTGACTCATTTCAGTTTCACTAATTTATACAAGTTTTTGGTTGGAGTACATCCATACAGTATTTCGAGTCATGGCAATCTTTCCAGTGTCATACATATCTCACACTCTTCAGCTTCTTTAAAACCCCTGAGATTGGACAATCTTCTTTACCATTGATAAAAAACTGTAAATATTTTTTGACATGAGTAAACTATGCATCTGAAGTTTCAAGTCAATTAGAATAAAAGGTCAAAGTGACAACATACACATTCCAATCATAGGAATGTCAGGTGACGTCAACTTCAGCCACCATCAGTAATGTTGACTTATGACCTTTCAGCTACTTGATAGGAAAAATTTAAGATTATGTATTTGATTACTGGAATATATCACTGTTGTGGAAAATATAGTTTTTACCATGCTTTCTGTAGAATAAGGGATGATACTATCCATCCAAGGCTTAGAATATACATCATGATGTATTTTAAGCCCTGTAGAGAATGATAAGCCTATGTCAGGTTCTGGCCTTATAGATTATAGAGGTTCTTAGTCATTTTAAGCATCTGACAAAAGAATATATTGAAATCTCCTTTTCCAAGCACATTGGTTTTACATGTTAGTCTGTCTAATTATGCCTATATGTTCATATCTAAAATACATATATATTAACATGCACACACACACATATATGTTCACACTAATGCAATACAGGATCCATACGGTTCACAAAATTTATCACTTAGTGTTTATAGTGATCAAGTGTTTCTAAATACAAAATATGGTATATATAAATTATTGCTTTACCTTTGAAGTTTGCTACACCAACTGCAGTTGAAGCCAATCTGTGAGGACACACAAGGACCGCAACCATTGAACTGGAGACATGCTAAGAAACAGCAGAGAACAGAGGGATCAAGGCTCATTGACAGTGAGGAGAGAAGAGGGACTACTCATTCAAACTAAAGACCATACCAATCCCTGTGCACACTCAGGGTCAGGATTCTCATTTTGACAAGCACAATTTGGATTCCATGCTGAACGTGATATTTATAAACCAAATTATTAAACATCCATTTGTCAAACTTGAAAAATATTCTTCCCATCTCACTTTCTGAAATTGACTTACTGGGGAGTGGGGTCATCTCCACAGCTGAAATGTTGGTAATTTTAGACATTTGTAGTTCTACTCGGTGATATTCATAAATTGTTCTTCTTCGAACATCTATATAAATAACAAGAGAAGGAGAGTCAGCCTTGACCATTTCTCCAGTTATAAACAAGAACATTTTAATAACAGACATGCAAATGCTCCCTATTACTGAAAGAAAGCTACTTCAGCTATAACTAGGGAGAAGCTGTGTCATCTTGCCATGGTTCAAGTCTTTCAAACTATGAAAACCTATCAAGGGTCCTCTAAAGTTGTGCATGTGGTAGAGTGAGTTAGAGGCCTACTCATTCAGAGAAATATTATAAATATCAATTTGCACTTTCCACATCATTGATAAAAAACACTTCTGGTTATATATGTACAAGATATAGAGGATTAATTTTGTAATTAGCATGCTCTTCCCTGGGTAGACATTAGCTTGAAGCTGTCTTAGGTGGGAAAGTATATGTATTTGTATTTATTGTGACACTCACTATAAAGCTTGTCTTGTTCATTAGACTGGAAAACAATGTCTAAAGAAACTAATCAAATTAATTTATTTGTTGTGTAATTGAAAGAATCATATGTATTCTTCTCAATCATTAATAACTGAGGAAGAAAAACTTCCTCAAGCATTAGAAAAAATAATCATTTCTTTATGTACATTTCTTTGAAGTAAGGAATCATACCATTTTCTTTTGTCTTTAAGTTTTGAAGCAAAGCAAATGACTGTCCATTTTTTCTTTTTGTCTGTGTAGAATACGTTTTAATATATTTCTTTCCTGTGTGTTTTGCACACATGGGAAAGTTTGGCAAGTTTGGAAAATGCCCATCATATAAGCTGATTTTTACCACATTAGTACACTGTTCATTCGTATTCTACTTTGAAAACCCCAGCTAGTGGCAGTGTGTAAGGATGGTGGGTCAATTGCCTGCTCAGTCACCAACTATTTACAGGAGATAAATTTAACAAGGCTAAAATTAATGAGAATCATTTTGTTTGGTGACCTGCCAGTCAATGACAGTTTCCAAATGGTTGCTTCTGTCATATTTGAGAGATGATTCTGTTAAAAAAAATCAACTCATTAGGGATTTATTCATTGTTGGCCCTGCCAAACTTAGAAGCTATCATATGATTTCAGAAATATATTTAGCTCTTGTGTCTTCAAGAAAATACGCCACAATAAATGTTCATTACTTCAATTACTTTCTTATATTTAAAAAACCTTAAGATTGACTGTAATACTTATCAATGAATGACGTTTACAAATCAGAAAATAAGATAAACTTTCACAGAGTAATGCCCAGAGAAAATACAGTCCAGTGATGGAGATATGCTCATAATATGATTCAATGTGTAAATGTTACACTGTTGGTTTGAGAAAATCTGACCACTAACAGGGTAGGAACACTGTGTTCATTTACACAGAAACTCTATGACTCCTTTCCCTCTCCACATCCATCCCCACTGGATTAACTGGATTCTTCTTCTTTGCATTCCTGCCTCAAAAGCTAATATTCACAAGATAATGGTAATTTTCTGTGTTACCCTATCCTTGCATTTATTAACTATCTTCATGCTTTGACTGGTCCAACACATGTTTTGCTACTATTTTCTTATTTGCAGTGCCCATGCTTAATGATTGGCTCCAGATGATTATATCATGGATTTGTTTTCTAGTACAAATTGATCCCAGCCCTCAGCACCAGGTACTCAGTATTTGTAACCAGTAGATCCTGTACACCACAAGGCTCATGCACAACATGAAGACCCAGAGAAAGTAAACAAAAAGGAAAACCAGGATACTATCTCAACAGTTATATGTTTCCCATCCAAAGAGATAGTAACAGACTTAGGTATTAGGTGTTAAAAAATGAAGCACATAGAAAAACATTTTAATGTGTTAGCCATGAAGTTTTTTCTTCTCTAATTCTGTTCTACTTCCAGAAAATGTCAGTCAAACATAAAATAAAACAGCAGAATCTTGGTTCATCTCTACCTCACCTTGGGTACTTCTTTATCAATATCTAACTACTTTGCAAGGTTCAGGATACTGCTTAAGCCTCAGGGTCATGTTTCATCAGTTAATTTCTCATGTGTAAAGGAAATCATCCCTATGGAAAAATAACCACACTCGCTCCTCCTTCATTCCTCAACCTGACAGCTGCTCAAACATGCTTCATTTCTTGGCTCCCGTCAGGAGTCATCTGCCCAGAGAGTTAGAATCAAGGTTGGGAGAGGAGGACAGTGTGGAATCCTCATAGCCTGTGTCTTACATGGTTCTCTGGGTCCTAGAGAAGTAGACCTCCCTGCTCCCAAGACTTGCAGAAAGATAATGTAACACCAACTTATAATATCATTAAATCTCATGTCATTAAATCTCATGTCATTAAATCTCATGTCATTAGTTATTAAGACTCATGCCATTAATTATATTATTTCTTTCAGAGAGAGAAAGAAAGAGATGATGCTGTATGAAATGGAAATTTGTGGAACAGAGTATAATTTTTTTCAACCTTAGAACCAAGTATTGAGCAAAGCAAGCCCAGTCAAAAGAGGGAATAGCATTTAGGGCTCAATCATTTAGATATCAGACTTACACCACAGTGGTCCAAACTGTACTGAAAATGAAGTTTTCAATATCAAAATTCAGTTGGGAAAATTAACATGCAAGCATGTTTATATGTGTAAACCAAGCTTTATAAGTGTTTATAATATGTTTTATAATATGCTTATAATATTATAAAAGCTTTATAAGTGGTAACCAAGCTGATTAAAATTACAATCTTCCTCTCATAGTAGGTAGGTGTAAATTAAACAAATATTTGTTATATGATAGGTGAGAGAAGCAATTAATAAAATGATGGTAAAAATTTGAGGCAAATAAAAAATTGAAAAGTAAAAGAATATAGTATCATGTTACAATTTAACAAACAAACTCAATTCTAGCTGGGTAGCAAATTTCAGTAAAGATTGATTTTAAACATGTGTCCTCTGCTTTATGGAATAAGGCAATTACTGAGAAGGGTCTGCAAAGATAAGCTCTTTATCCAGTGGTTGAGTGGTACAAAAACACTTATGTTCACTCTGGCTTACTTACATCAATTAATTCTGTCCCATTCAGCATCCAGCAAATGTGCACTGAGCAAACAAACGTACAGATGCCTGCACTTTAACCTTGTGTTAAAACCATTTCTGTGATGCTTAGGACTTTACATTATAAGCAAAATAAATTGGCTACTATGAATAAATCAAAAGGGAATTTAAGTAACTAAAAAGTTGGTTTTCCTTGGCATATGGGGGTTCAGAATTAAAGTCAATGAAGACACAAAAAATTAAATGAAATAGCTTAACTAGAGTTCCTGAGGGAGGGGTTTCTTGTTCATGCCATCCCTACAGAAGTTCTCCGATGTTTAAAGATTATGAATTAGTATTTTTTAATATCCAAAAAATTCTGAGATTCTGAGTTCTGGTAAACTTTTTTTTTATATTATTATTATTTTTTTAAAATTCAGCTCAGTGGGCTGGGAGATTGGATAGTCATGGGCACTTGCCCAATTCACAAAAGATAAGTCCGAATTCACACCAGTCAGCAAATGGCTGGACATGGCTGCTCACCAGATTTTCTGTGGAGTGTGCAGACAGGCAAATCCCTGAGCTCCTGGCCAACTAGCCTATAGGGAAAGCAAAGCTTCTGGTTCAGTGATAGGCTGTCTCATAGCAATAAGGAAGACAGTGACAGAGGAGGACCCACAAAGCCGTCCTGTTATGGTCTCTGTATGGACACGAAGAGATATATGCCACTAGCACCCTGTTTTCAATCGCAAAGAAACAGACACACATTCAAATACATATTCTCTCAAACACACAAACACATTCTGTTACACACACACACATTTTCATGCAAACATACATGCACACACAAAGAGACATATACCCTCACAAATGTGTGTGTGTGTATGTATGTGTATATGTGTGTGCATATATATATTCATATTACATATACATATATATACAAACATACACACACACACACACACAAACACACACACACAATCACAAACACTACCACCTCCATCTAAACACATTTTGAAAAAATCAAGTCAAGACCAACCAAATAAAGAATGTTAATAATTTATGAATTAAAGAAAAATGTCTTTTTGCAGAATGCGCTTTAATAAGAGGATGTTTTATAACAGAGAGTATGCTTTTTTACTTGTCTTTTCATTGAGCATTTGGTGAGGTACCAAAGGCCCAAGAATCAAAGGAGCTAAAGGGACACTGCTGCAAAGGGAAGTAATTTTACATTCTACAGAATGAATAATTTTGAAAGGCTTTGTACTTGGAGAGAATGGAGATCAGCTTACATCATTCACTGGACATTTATAGGCTGATCTGGAGTAAGTGTATGGAAGGATGGAGGACTTTGAAAATAATAAACTAGGCTCTTCTGGAAGCACTTGAAATGCAAGTACTGTGAAATAATTTAGAAGAAATAAAATCACACAATTGTTTGTGTTTTCATCTCACATTAAAAGTTATAATTGTTAAGTTACAAATGACGGTACTCATCAAATCAAAATTATAAATTACTGTTTTTATAATTGCTATGTTCCAAATTTACTATTGAATGGGTACACTTATACTGGAAAATTCATTATTAATCATATTTAATCTCTAAGTTATTTTAAAAGTGAAAATATTATTTCTGTAAGTATTGTACATGGTAGTCAAAATTTATTTAAATATATGTGTGAATACAGTTTATTTTTGCCATGTCTACTATGGCAGCCAATTGTCACATGCTATTTCTGAACTTAAAATTAACTAATTTAGTATAATTTAAAATTTAACATTTCAGGTTAGTATCCAAAATAGAAGTGTATCTTTGTCACATTTATGTAGTAAGCTCATGGTCAAGTGCAGAACCTGATGAGCAAGAAAGGCAGCCTTCTGGGTCAGTGTGTTGTTCTGGTACCATCTCTTTGAGAATTAAAGCTAAAGCTATTCTACATAAACTTGTCTAACTCCTTGGAACAGTTGTTATGTCTGCAAATGTGGGAAAACGTTGCTCTTATGTCAAAACATGTACCAATGAATCTCTTCTCAAGCTCAAATACAAGGTAGGGACTTTTGAGACACTCTGCAATATAAATTAATTCAAGTTTCTTTTCTTTCTTCTGGAAACAACAGGGTGTTCTTATTGAGATGTGCAGTATAACAATGGAACCAAGGAAAGGTCAACACATTTGACATAGGAATTACTGATGAGAAAGTGTCTGATGTATAAAAGTGCCAGCCAGTATCAACGAGAAGTATAGATGGAAATATCCTAAGAGATTTGTAAACTGCCCATCTCATGGCTTGTGATAGAACATTTTAGCTAGCTCAGCAGCTATACAGTTAAGCCTCCTTGCTAATCTTTTATTTGTGTGTTAAAATAAGTTTCACAGTTCTAAGTTCCTTTGTTTTTCAGCGACCCATATAACACTATGAATTTTTTAGTTTTATTTCAGGAAATGAATTTTTTTTTGTTAAGCTCGGAGGGCAACGGGGCAGTGAGGCTAGATGAAAAAGGTCGGTCAGCACCCAAAAGTTAGAATTGAACATTGAAATACTAAGTGGGAGGAGAGAGGGGCAAGCAGATGTCATTAGCAAATGTTAACATAAGAAGTGACATCTATGACCATTCCCTAGAGAGTTAGCATAACTATGAAATGAAACAAAGTGCCCATTGCTTGGATTAATAATTGGTTTTTCTCAAAATAAACTCAGTGAGAAGAGCAGAAACAAAATCTACACGGGGATTGTTCCCAACAGTGAAACTTCGTAACATAATTTTGCAAGGGACTTAAATATTTACCTACGTTCTGTTAGCATAGGTAGGAGGAAATAATGAGTCTCTAGAAATGATCTTATTCCCTGGGATTAGAGGGTTTGAGTGGGGTCATTCTTTGTATTACAGACACCTTCTGTTTTCTATGTTCTGACGTTAAAAAGTGTGTATTTATTTTCTCTTTCAGCTGATCATTAAACGGAGCTATGGCTTTCTCATACAGCAGCTTATGTGACAGACTGGTGCACTCTGTAACATGTGGACGAATTGTTGAAGAGAGTAACATTTTCCTGTTCCTGGAATGATTTTAAAGCAGAACACATCAATCTTCATGTTTCACTGTGGCCTGATAAAGCATCAGGAGGGGAGCCTTAGAGACTCCATTTCTTCTTGGCTAATATTTTTTTCCTGGGGAATGAATAGTAAGGTCAATAAGAGCTGCGGGTGTTATTCCAAGCTGGCAGCTGCAGGGGAATGGATTGGCTCTGAATCTCGGTAATGTTTGTGAAGTGGATACTGAGTCTTAACAGCATACATAATCTGCTCTCAAGATTCACCAGGATTTGACCAGTTGATTTAATGTAATTTATATTTAGAGAATTCTTTCCCTTAAAATTATCTTTTCACAGCCTGAGCATGCTTCCTAAATCACATTTTAGGACCCTATGTTCCAAGCACAACTATATGATTAGGAAAAACACAAACACAATATCGCATATTAAAAGACTTCTAGAACATAATATTTTGTTCTTTGGTAGGTTTGCTCTTTCTGAAGCAGTGTATCAGAACAGCAGTATGGGATACAGTGCCTTTTGTCAAGAAGCACATAAGCCCTCTTCCATGCATGGAAAGAAATAACAAATAAACCAAAGCAAAAGTACTCCTTTTTTTTCTTGTTGAATAACTGACTCAGGTTATGCCTGATTTAACTCCCCTGAGAGGAAGAATGTGCAGACACTCCTTCTCTAACAGTGGCATTCTTGACTTTCCTGGGCTCACTCTCCTATTTAAGAGTTCTCTCAGGAAGCCTTTATGTTGCCTTACATACCCTTATGCATCTTTGCTTTGTACTCAGCGCAATTAATTTTGTGAAAAATCTGCTTTGATTTAAATTTTTTTAATATTACCTGTTACTGTCCTTGAGATAACAATGAGAAAGCTGGAGGGTGTACATGTTCTTAACTGAGTATAATCTTCACTTACAAAAAAAAAAGCCATCCTGTGCCAAGAGAACCCTTGAATGTTAGCAGTCACACCATCTCTTTGGAAAGTCTAGTTTCCACTCCATTTACTTCTTGCAATTGAGAGATGACATAATTAAACAGAATCATCTCAAGTCTGTTCCAAGCAGTGCATATATGTGATAAATTAAGTCTACTCTTAGTGAAAGAAAGGAAGGACTTGAAAATGGGGAAGTACATGTTCTACTTTCTAAATAACTTCACTATTACCCCTTGCTTTAAGTAAACATATTTAAGGGAGCAAACAAATGCTCTCCAGATTTGAACCCTAAAGGATTTCTCAGGATTATTTTGGCAGTAAAGTAGAGGAGGTTTAAAAGTCAGGACATTTAGAAGGTGGTCAGAACCACACAAAATACAACCAACACAAAAACGTTCTCTTTTCTTGTTCTTGTTTTGATGCTTTGATGAATTCAGGGCCTCTACACATGCTAAGTGCATTCTCTACTCCTATGTATAACTCTAGCAACATTTTATTCTGACGAATTCATGGACAACTGTGCAAGCAATGAATGTTTTCTGCCTGCTAATTATAAACAACATCAGCAAAAATAGTATTATCAAAAAGGAGAGATGTGTCTTCTCTGGTAGAGACAATTTCATTTACATATATATATATTTGCTTAAATTTCCTGCTTTGATAAAACATGATAACTATAAAATGGCACAAACCATGTTTTTTTCACAAAACTATTAAAAATTAATAAACAAACATGGGATGATAAGGGACTGTCAACTAAATAATTGTCACTGTTTTACAACCATTTTTCTGCTTGTGCTTTTGTTATTACAGAACTCTTTCTACTCAACTGAACATGTATACAAAAGAGTCCTAAAACAGCCACAGTTAAATGTCTTTGGATGGACCTTGTCTTTTCTTTCTCTAAGTTTATCAGTTCCAGAGTAATGGAAATAGACAAACCCAACAAGAGTTATTAATATAAACCACATAATAGAATTAACAAGTAGCAGTTAGCTTAGTGGGTTTTTCTGAAGTTCATCAGTTTGAGGTCATTGCTCTTAGGATTGAGCCCCATAGAAGAATCAACTCTTAGTTACCCTTCTTCTACCTACTGGGTATTTGCTGGATCCTGTGGACTACGACAAATGCATCAGACAATCCGACTTTCACTGGGTGGTTGATGGAGCTTATTTGTGTGACCAAGACAGGGATCTAGAATAGAAACAGAAGATGTTTGTGTATTAGACAAGAATGGTACTCAGTCATAGGGAAGTATTCATCACACTTAAGGTATATAATAAAATTATAGAGATCAGTAACTAGAGAGCACACAGAATATCACAGAAAATAAATGACATTGTCTTGAATCACATCCATTTAATGCTATCTATGAGATATAGAGACGCGGAAGCATTGAGTCATGTGTTTGGCAACTTCATAGTGATAGAAATAGATTCTCAGAAATATAATTGTTATTAGGAGCTATGAAAGTATCTCATGCACAAGTATACCATGTCTTGTACTGGCTGTAATTTCTATAAGAGAAATTATTTCTTCTTATTATTATTAGTTTTCATACACAATTCATTTTATATTTAATTTATGGAGTTTTAAAATTCCTGTTTATAATTCTATAAATATGATGACCTATAAAACTAAAAATATTGTGTAACATATATTTAATCACACCATCACTGATGATTATATTAGTCACGTAATACATGATTGGTTAATGTATAGTTAAGTCAATCAGGAGTAATGCTAGTGATAGCACCTAGGAAAACTCGCAAGGTGATATAGGATTTCTCAGGTCTAGTAGCCTAAAATTGAATCTTAAGGAAGTTAAAAACTGTGATATGGCATATACTTATATTTTCAGCTAAAAGCCTAGGGCACATTGATTATACATGAGACATTATTTATCAGTTCCAAATTAGAACTCCTTTCTGTCTATCCTTCTGGATTTAGGAATGATTCTACTGAATATGCTTATTATCTTTATTACTAGATTGACATGCATAAAAACAGAAATAAGCCAGTATTTAATAACTAACATATTAGGGAATAAAAACAGAAGGAGAAATGCACTAGAAAATCTTCACGTAGAAAGAGATTGGGGCCATCCATGGATAATTCAATAACAAATGTATCTGATGGGACAGGGAAACATCTTGGTATGTGAAACCATTTGAGTTTTGATAGCCTGAGTTTTATCTCCTGAACCCATGTGAAAGACTTGACCCAGTGGTCCACATCTTCGCCCAGCACTCCTACAGCAAGCTAGGAGGATGCAGAGGAAACAAGAAGACCCGGCCTCAGAAGGAGAGAATAGACTCTTGGAAAGTTATCAACTGATTTTGACATTTGTGCCGTGAAACACACACACACACACACACACACACACACACACTCAAACACACACTCCACAGATGCTAAAGTAAAATTTGTAAGAATGGCACATTTAATCTGATGTTATTGTATTAGCCATAGTAAACAGCATAGCAATATGAAGAACGGGAGTTGAACTGCAGGAAAGAAATTTATTTGTTCCTGTGACATCATGGAATTGTAAAAGGCTATTTTGTTGAACTTGACAAATAATCTTATTTCAGAACTTTGTGGAATCATATTGAAATCATGGCTGGGAATGGCATTTCCTATTCCCATGGTTTCGGGTACGTTGTTCAGTCTTTTAGGTGAGGGCTGAGTGTTTCAAATTTTGTAACAGCCTTTCCCATTCTAAACAATGTAAGGTGATATATTTCATTTTGTGACATAGAAATAAGTTCTCAGTATTAATGTATCACCTTTCTTTCATAGGAATTTCAACAATTTGGACTTTACATGTTCCCCAAAAGACTATGTGTTATAGGCTAGTCACCAGGGTAGTAGTTTTTGGAAGTGATAGGTCTTTAAAAAGAGGTAAAGTCTAATGGGTTACTGTTAAGTAATTTTGGCATTCTCTTCCAGGAGACTGTGAGATATGTTCCTCTTTCCTTTTGTTGTCTGGCTAATAAGGTAGCTGGTTATTTATTTATTTACTTATTTATTTATTTATTTACTGTAGCTCCACCACGAGTTCCCTAGCACTGCCATCTGGCATCAACATCAGAATTCTAAGAAAAAAATTTTATCTAATTTTGGATTGGAAGAATTAATAAGAGACTGAGGACATAGCTAAATTGGTTGACTGATTGCCTGGCATGCATGGAGTCCTTGTAAGTTTTAATTATTAATACCAAAATAAAGGACATGGTGATTTATGCTTGTAATCCAGCACTGGGGAGGTAGATGTGGGAGAATTAGAAGTTTAAGGTCATTTTGTGAATATATTGTGAGTTTGAAGATACCTAGGAGTACATAAAGCTATCTAAAAATATGATTTAGAAAACAGAGAGTCAAAATAACCCATTTTTCTTTGTGAGTTACTCATGTCAGGTATATTTTTATAGTGAAAAGAAAGTTGATCAACATACACATTGTATTAGTACCCAATATTTATACTCTATGTTTTGAAGTAACATAATGTTACTGGGATTTAAAAGAGACTTCCAAGGCAACAAAGAAAAAAAAAGCACATAAGCATATTATCAAAATCTCTCTACAAAACAATATTTTAAAGATGTGTTTAGAATTAACATTAAAGTTTCATTGATGGCATTCGTCTTTTTTTTTTTCCAATTTCCAACACTGTGAGTTAGGGATACAGTCGCAGATAATTTTGAGGTGTGGAAATACTTCTTCCTCTCCAATTTTCAGGATGGAGACAGCAGACCATGTTTATTGGGTCATATGTCTTAGCCCCTGCATCCTTCTACCAATTTACCTCCACATTTTACATTCCAGATTTTCTACCTCTTTCCCATCTCTTTCCTTCTCAAGCCTATTTCATTTTTACTTTGTTTTCTCTGTCTCTTTGCTTTCTTTTTCTTTCTTCCTTTTTATTTTACCTCCATGTGTATCTTGTCCTTTTGAGCTTTTGCCTATTGTGGATTAATTATACCTATGGGATCAATTCAAGTCTTCTTTTGTTCATATTCCTTCCTTTCAGATTTTTTACCAAATTCATACACTGACTATGTGGCTGATCACATGACCAAAGCAAGCAAATATTCAAAAGTGCTAGTATACATTTTAGTTCCTTTCTTGGTCCTTGCCACTGCCTTGAAAGGTTATGTTGTTCATTTATGATGTAATCAAGATAGAAGAAGGTATGTCTGTGGTTGTGCTTTGTTTCGTTTGTAGGCTTCCCAGAAGGGTTCATCCTTGACTAGCCCACTGCTGGTCAATCTCCTAGCGAATAGCTGACACACAAAGAATCATATGTAATGACATATTTAAGATGAGTATGGTCTGATTTTCCTCTATAAGGAGGAAGGTTGAAGAAGTTGTCTCTAATAAGATGACTTTACATCAGAAAGTAAAGGAATGAAATGGGCCCGGCATGTGGAACAATTCTTGGTAGAGAACCCAGGTTGAGTGAGTTGCTTTTGGTGGTTTTAGTAAATAAACTTATCCTTTTGGCTGTTGCAGAGAGAGGAACCAAGGGTGGGAGGGTGAGAAGGGTAATTCCAAGAGCATTGGGATCTAGAGCTATGACATTAGGTTTTCAAAAGTTCAGAAAGATGTGCCTGCACATGGTAACACACACATCTGTAATTCCTGCACTTGAGAGGTAAAGGTAGGAGGACTTAGAGTTCAAGACTATCATGGATGACATAAAATGATCTCTAAATAAGGGAGAATGGAAACAAGCAACACCTACCTCCCCAAACTAATCCAACTGCAAAAACCAAACAAAAGTAGAGAAGGAAAGATTTGGAGAGCTTTATGCAGAGGAATGAAATTTGTTTACATTTTTTAAAACGAAAGAGCAACATGGTGGCTGTCATTGAATCAATACTATCCAGGGCAAAGGGAGACAAGGCAGTTCATGGGGAGAGCATCACAGTGGTCTAGGAGGGAGAATGATGATTGTTCCAGATCAAGTTATGCATGCCAAAGGAGGAATCTGTGATGAATTGTACCACTGTCATGATGGACTTCACAGGAGGAATGAGAAATGAGATTAAAGTTGGCACCAGGAATTTGATGTTAATGGCAAAAAAGCCTGAGTATTGTGTGTCATCAGAGATATTAAGCTGTCCAGCTTCAGAAAGGCTGTCATACTGCAGCATATAAGAAGAAGATCCTCTGGCCATGCTGAGAGTACTGGCAGCCGTGAGGATCAGGGAGGAAAGGCATAGAGATTTAGGAGCAGGAGAGAAATGGGAGAAAAACAATGAGTTTATGGCACTGTGGCTGACCTCCATTAGGTGTCATAGACTGCAAGAGAAAGATGCTAGAAGTGCGTTCATTCTGATGCTTTGTTCTGATTAGATATGAAAATGAAAATGTACAAGTAGCTTTCAATTTCCTACATTTTCCTAGAAGCCGCTGAAGCCTTTTGATAAAATAATTACTATTCAGGTTTTGAAATGCTGCCTCTGTCAATTGAATTAAATACCTAATATTCTCAGAGATTAATGAAGAAAAGATGAAACTATGCAGCCTTTCTAGAGTACTTCATATTGAAATAAATTTGTGTCTACCTGCCCAGCATTCCCATAGGGTTTTCTCTCTGTTTGCGTGTGGTACATATATTTACTTCTAAATATTAAGGATCATGACTTTGACTATGGTCAAAGAATATGGATGGGCTCAGTAACAGCATAAGTGAATAGCATGTAGGTTCCCTTGTTGTCTTGCTGATATGAAACTGGTAATCACACTCTGGTGATGGTGGTGGTGGTAGTGAATGTAACAATTAATATCGTAAAAAAAATTCAGGAAAATGTCTTGTTATCATAATATTCTGCAAACTACAATTAAAATATGAAGTCCATAAGTCAATAAATCCATGACAAAAGAAGTTTTCAAAGTTTCCAAACTGTTTCAAAACGTAAGAAAAACTATATTCTTAACCATTTTTATATATAAACTTTTAGTGATCATCAAAGTCCTCCTTGGGTCAGTCACATATGAGCACCAGCAAGACTTTATGAAGCCTCAACCTGAAGTCATTTTTATCTTACATAGAAATGTGTCTCTTTTGTCTTCAAGTGTCTATACTAGCTGTTGTTTAATGATTGAAATAAACCCAATAGGAAATGGGCCTTTGTGTGATGTGAAGTATAAATTCCTGAGATGTGGCTTTATAAGTACATAATTCCACACAATGGATAGAAAGGAATAACCATTGCCACTCAAAATGTGTTTCCATTTTGGCTCCCCCAAGTACTCATAGAGTCTCGTTCTTTTTAACATATTTAATTATTTTCCCAATTGGACAAGTTACAAAAAGTTTATATTTGATACGAGGCTTCCTGTTTACATATTGGTATAAGTTAAGAGGAGAAGTGGGAATGGCTGATGCTAGACACAATTATGACAGGAAAATAAGAATTAGCATTTCTGGGATAGAGTATCCTAGCCTTAGGAAAATGATTCAAAGACAAAAGATACTATTTACCACTGTATAATGTTATTTTTCTGGACACAAAGATTCACAACCTGCACTTTTATGAAAGGTCTCAGTATCTAGTAAGTAATAGTCCTACAGAATCAGGGGTCATGGAATTTTATTTTTCCTGTTCTTTAGTCTGTCCTGCAAGGCTCACCAAAAGATCCATTTGTTTCCATTATGTACACTGCTATCTGTCTAATGGGCTGCATGGTATCTCAGCCAGACCTTGACTGTAGAGTGGGTGTTCTGAAGGGTGACTATCACTATGCCTAGTGATTCCAGGGTTTTAGTTACTTTAAGGAAAACACATGTGATTATTTCAATTTGAAATGTCCTAATATTTATATATTGTGGACCTTGGGTGATAAAGAAGAAATTATG
>NW_021604604.1:5750217-5759644 GCF_004785775.1 Grammomys surdaster
GATTCTAGGGTTTTAGTTACCTTAAGGAAAACACATGTGATTATTTTGATTTGAAATGTTCTAATATTTATATATTGGCAACAAACTACATGTATTCTTCATGCACAATAAAAAATTTACAAGCAACCAGTCTAACCTGCAAATTAAAGTTGCTTACTCTTGAACTGGTGAATAAGTGATATCACTTTATGTAAAAGAAGACAAGGAAGTGGGTTCCCAAATGCCAAAGCCTATTTTGCCTGCCTCAGGACACTCACACCAGGGTGGGTATTTCATTTGAGAAGAAAGCCAGAGAAAGGATCTTGCAAAAACATGGTCTGACCCAAACATACACACAAAAAGCATCATCAGGCTCACATAAAGGTCCTGAGAGAATATAATCAAGTAGAGACATGGTCAACATTAGAATAAATAATTTGGCTCTAAAATGATTTTCAAAACTGGATTTCAAACCTTTGGTTCAATAACACAGAAGAAGGAACTATTTGAAGGAATTTAGGCTGCTAATAACAGTACAGCTGCAGAGAACAGCTTGACACTGCTGAAGAATTGGTGAGAGTTATGTGCAAATCCATGTAGTTTAGGGAAAGGCAGCAATCCTCTAATGCAGTTTCAGCAGAAGCAAGATTATTATGGGAAGTGGAAATGGATTTGGTTATTTCTTGATAATTCTTTCCCTGCTCAACACCATAAGAAAATAAATGCTGTTGGAAAATGAATATTTGGAAGCTTAACAGAATGGGAGGGCCATTTGAGAAGTTGGTATGGGTGGCCGGTGTGCCAATGGTAACAAAGAGAAATGTAAATAACATACACAATCATGAGAGCAATGGAAATGAATTTTTGCATGACATGCAGTATTACTTTTAACTTGCAATATAACCAACTAAGTTCTTTATTGGTGGATTTATCTAAGCAAGAGTTTTTCCAATCCCTTATTCCAAACACAGCAAAATTAAGCAAAGCTGTCCTCAGTTTGTAAAGATCAATCCTTGGCAGAGCTATTTGTGCTTACTTCTATCTTTACAATTTCAGTTTTTGATTCTGGAAAGATGCTCAAGATTTTACTATTTACATATCTAGTGTTTCAGTCATGGCTTTAAAAATTAACTGGGATACTTCTTCCGATTTTTGTCCAATTGGGTAGAACCTAATATAAAGAATGATTGAATTGGAAATATCAACAAGAATTTATTTAAAACACAAATAACATGGTTTTATAAGTTGCTATACATAGCTTCTTTGGAAAGAAAAAGACCAAGAGACTAGAATCATCAAATAAAGTGACTTAATGATAAATTATTCTTTATTTAATCATATGTCTGAGCACATCATTTAAAGTCTTTCATTCGGTTTGATTTGCTATAAGATCACCAAGTATTATACAGTTTCATCAACCCACAGCATTCATTGCTCAACCCTGGTGTTGGTGCTTTGATGCTACAGGAAGGAGATAAAGCATCCAGGAACTATTGCAGGAAAGAGATAAAGCATCCAGGAACTATTAAACACCTGGATACTACATGTGAAAGAACTTCCTAAATGGTCATAAGCTTTGATGAACACATTTTTTCCTGTCCTGTGATCATAAAATATTCTCCTTGGAAGTAAAGAAAACATTTAGTTGCTACTCTAAATTCAGAGGGACATTGTGTGTGAAGGTACACTTATGTGCAAGTGTGTGTGATGGCCAAAGATCATTCTCAGATGTCATTCTTAGGGGACAACCTATCTCATTATCCAGAGATGGTTTCTCATTATTTGGACACTTGCTAACTAGACTAGGCTTGTTGTTCAGTAAGCATTAGGAATTTATCTGTCTCCAAGCCCCCAGTCTTAGAGCTACAAGTATATGCCACCATATCATTTTTTTTTATTCTAACACGAGTTCTGGGGAATTGAAGTCAGATCCTCCTGCCTGCATCGCAAGAACTTTACCAGTTGAGCCATCTCCCCAGAGCTGCACAGGGACTCTTATTTTGAAAAATTTTACAAAAAGAAATTCAGAAAGATGTTCATGTGTCTGTGTTTCTGAGGATGGAACTTAGGACCTTGGTTATGCTAGACAAGGATTATAGCAGTCAGCTAGAGCAATTTTGGAAATACATTTTACACAGAAGTTTATGAAAGTCATCTGAAATAAAAAGAAGGAAACTACTTTTTGAAAAAAGGATAGAAAAGCAAATAATAATAATTAGAGACCTCTGGGAACTAAGGACAGAGTAGAGAGGTATTGTCACAGTCTGGAAAGTCAGGCAACATTGAATTGTTTGTCAGCTTAAAAGTCCTCATGAGAATGCAAAAAAAAAAAAAAACCACAATGGGAAATTTTTCCTTGATGAAAATGGACAAATATGATAAAACATTCTGAAATGCCAACTGAGAACAAAGAAGAAACAAAAGAATTGGTTTGAACTCTGCAGTGTGCGACAGTCCTGAAGGATAGTAAAAATAAACATGGCAATTTTGATCATAAAAGCTAGAAAATGAGGCCAGAATAACATACAAATCTCTGTTTTGACAATTTTGATGTTGGATATGAGGGAAGACATCAGACTTACTGTCTATGATCTTTCCAGAAACAGTTTAAACCAACAGTGATAGTTAAAACTATCAAAAACTATTTCTAGATGTTACACTGAAATTCCAGCAAGTCCCTTAGGACACAGCAAACTCTGGGAATGAATGAGACTATTCTATTCTTAGAAATATTCTCAGAGAATGATTCCCAGCTTCAAGGGAAGGTGTCATAAGAACACACTGGACATCTAAACATAGCCCTGGATAAAGCAATGCAGGGCAACACACATTTCCATTCTTTCTCCACCTGCAGAGTGCCCCAAGGAAATAAAATGCTGAGTAGAGAGTCTTGTCCAAATAATATAAATAACTAACGACAATTGTTAGCTTTTAAAAAGTTGTTACATTTAGGTGAAGTTTTATAGTGCTACATGGCACTATAGATTTCAGAAAAGATGGCCACTGTGAATCCTCTATTATCACAACCGTTTTAAAATCAGGGATTCTTAAAAATAATTCTTGAATTTAAAAGTAGGTATGGATTAAAAGTCTTTTAAAAATAATTATTCTTTCTTAGGTATTTCTTATAATACTATAAAATATTCAATAATTTCAGAAAATTACAGTTCATATTGCTTATGATGTCAGAATACAAAATTGTATTAAAATCACCCATTGACTACATGTTAAACATGCCCACTAATAATTTCCATATCAGAATTACTCTTGTAGCTACTACTGCCTTAAAAATTACATGTGTAGTTCTTGTTAATTTTTTCATATACTCTTCATCTAGTAAATCTTCATTATACTGTCAACAAAGTTTGAAATCAAATGAACTATTATTATAGTCTAAAAGTTCTACAAAGTTTAAGGTTACAATTTTGTAAATTTCTATTCTTTGTCAGTTTGTTAATATGAAACAAGATATAATTTAGGTTCTCTTGTTTTCTTATTTGTTAAGTTTCTAATAATACTTCCTGTTAGATTTTAGAAAATATTACCCAGAAAAGTATAGGCATTACTTTCCTGGAACTCAGTATTAAAATGAAGCATTTTCATGACAACTAATATTTGGGGGGCCAGAGTAAAATAAGAAATTAGCAAGCCAAAACTCCACCAAACCTAAAATTGTAAATACCTATATAAGGATAAAAAAATCCTTAAAAATAATCATTATTATATTCCTTATAATTATAATAATAATCAGTATTATAATTTCACAATTTTATGGGTCATAATGCTACTGATATCAGAATGCAAAACAAAAGAAGCACCCCCATCTTAACTCACAGTGTTCAGTACAATAAAAAAGTTACTTTATTCAACAAAAGAAAGAAAGAAAATGATCAAAAGCTTTTGTCAATAATATTTCAATAGTAAAAAGGAAAGGTTATGAGAATGGACAATAGGAAAGGCATCTACAGCTTGTCACTTACTTCTTTGTATCCAAAGATGATACGCCCATCCATGAGGAGTGTGGCCTGGAATGTGAAGCTTCCCAGGTTGTAATTATCCTGCAGGTGGACATGGTCCCACTGGACAACAAGGGCTGTGCCTGTAACCCAACAGGAGAAAGAAGAAACACAGGAGAAAAATAGATGCTTCAGTTTTGGAAGAGCAGCCACATGTACATGTATCTACCTGCTATATCAGAACATTGTGCTACTTCAATTTTACATGGATAATTGTAACACTGTTTCCAAATACCATTTGGCATACAAAAATACATACGCATATATACATATGTACATACATCTAAAGATTGAAAGTACTTTAAATATTTGATAAAAATCTAAGCTTGCTGAGCAGTGGTAGTGGACCGCATTAATCCCAGCACTCAGGAGGGAGAGACAGGTGAATCTACATGAGTTTGAGGCCAGACTGGCCTATACAGTGCACTTCAGGACATCCAGCACTATAAGAAGAAACTCTGTCTTAAAAAAAAAGAAGAAAGAAAGAAAAAAGAAAGAAAGGAAAAAAGGAAGGAAGGAAGGAAGGGAGGGAGGGAGGGAGGGAGGGAGGGAGGGAGGGAGGGAGGAAGGAAGGAAGGAAGGGAGGAAGAAAGGAAGGAAGGAAGGAAGGAAGGAAGGAAGGAAGGAAGGAAGGAAGAAAGAAAGAAGTAAAGAAAGCAAGCCTGAATCTGGTGAGCATTCTGCTTTTAGGAGTGGGGCAGACAACTTGGGGCACACCTATCTGCTAGGACTGACTACAGAAAACCCAGCCTGAAGATGCACAGCTAGCCCAAAGAATGTTTTCCCTCTGAGGACTACAGCCAGCTATGTAGGGAGAGGAGTCTGGAGCACACAGGTACTGGCTTTTAACCTACCTCTAAGCCCTGCAGCACTCAAATGTATACAAGGAAGTCTGTGATCACAAAGGAGCAGCTGAGGCTCCTTTACTCCTTCTGCATACTTGAAGAGAATCACCCTGAGAAGACTGATCCCTTCCTCTGAAGCCTTGAGGATTTCTTTAAGTTTCTACCGAGAGAGTTTTAAGCCTTAAATGGCATTCCCCACCCCTCTTTTTGAGACATCTTGTTGACATCTTTCTATATTCTGTTTCCACCCTCCCTATATAGTGAGATCTCATTAAAGGACCCAACTTTTTTTTTAAATGCAAGAAAACAAACTAGACTGATAAAAGAAGACTGTATATTGCTAGCATTCAATCCTTGGACTTTCTTGAAGTGAGAGTGCCCTTTATATATAAATGGTTCAGTTAGGGATCCTGTATTGCCTGCACCCATTACATCTCTATAGTCTCTTTTACCCAAAAAATTTCATACACTGTCAGTGGCATTCATTACTCTTGACTCTGGGGACAGTCACAAGCTTTTTATCTTAAGATGCCTCTAACAATGTGTACTTCTGCAAATTTCACTATATATTCAGCATAAGAATTTTTATTGCTATCTCACACAGATGCTGTTATTCTTTTGCTATTATATCCTATCAGAGGGTACATGTGCACTCTTAAAATTGGTTCTGTTTTTCTAATATTTATTTGAA
The DNA here is from genome assembly GCF_004785775.1 of Grammomys surdaster. Lineage (NCBI taxonomy): Eukaryota > Metazoa > Chordata > Mammalia > Rodentia > Muridae > Grammomys > Grammomys surdaster. The sequence goes on from NW_021604604.1 coordinate 5,755,749, forward strand.
TTATTTTATTGAAATGATATATTACAAGGAGAGAGAGAGAGAGAGAGAGAGAGAGAGAGAGAGAGAAACACACACACACACACACACACAAATTAAAAAAAAAAAAACCAAAAAACTGAGCTCATACTGAGGTTAATGCAGCTCCTGTTCAGCATGGTGGAATTTTGCCTTAGCAAATTTATTAATGTTAATGGATAACCCATGAGCCATTTTTTAAACAGCATGGTTGTTTGAATGGATTTCAAATACTTTTGACAAATGCTGAGAAAGAACACCTTCACAAAAGTTATCCTTACACATAAAAGACATAACAATATCTTCTGGAAGATGTAATTTTACTCTTCTATTGAAATGGTCCCTTTAACAAATGATGTTCCTCTTTGATGAACTATGCCTCTACTTGCATCTTTGTTGCTTTGCTTTCAAGAGACTGAAGAGCAGCTTACGGGGTCCTGGGCTGACTTCCTAAGTCCCAAAGGAGGACACAGGCTGAAGCTGTTGTAGTGTACATCTTATGTGGTGCCTCAATCTTGGCTTGTTTACATGAAACCATGGTGAAAAAATATGAATTTGAAACAGTAATAGATACTCAGGTTATCAATGAGAATTCATGTTTTGATTTTGTGGACATCATGCTTTCTTTTAAAAGACCATGATCAGCTATGGCCTTTGTTTAGCTCTAAATGTTGGTTTTGATATATGGCTAAATCTACTGTGGATAGATAAAATATATGTGTGATTATATATACATACACATATCCTTTCACCCAGTATCTAACACCTGAAGGGCATTACACAGACTCTTTATATCAGAACTGTTAAAGTGATGCTTGAATCGGCCATATCAATACCATTTGGGGCTTATTTTGAAATATGGATTATTATCTAGCCTATAGAATTGATTTTCTGAAGTGAGAAGTCAAAATTGTATTTTTATTTCAAAGGAACTCTAGAGATTCCAAGGCACAGTAAAATTTTGAGTTACAGGCAAATCTTTATGGTAGGAGAGAAACCAAAAGGTGTGGTTTCATGAATCTCAGAGCACATGGCCATTCAACTTCAAAGCAGATCTGTAAACCTATAAATCTAGTCCTATAGCCCCCGTGCTTCCAATCATACTGGCAAGCTTTCTGTTTTGAATCAGGTTTTAAACTCCATCCCAGTGACTTTTTGATTATTTGTTTTTATTATCTTGCCTCTTTTTACTTCTTATTTTGAGACAAGGTCTCATTATGTTGCTTAGGGTGGCTCGCATTGAACTCATGCTGTATCCTTGGCAGGTTATGATCTTGGCTTCCCTGGTAGATAGAATTACAGACTTGGGTCACCAGGTAGAGCAATAGTCTGTACATTTAGTAAACTCCCAGGGGATGCTGAAGCTCAGGATTATACTTCTCATAGAGAGCCTTATAAATCTGTTTATCCTGATTACCCTTTATAGGCTTCCCTCATTCATCCCACCTCATCCCCAATCCTGGTTGTTCACATATCCCCCATTCTGGTCTGCAGAGCCTACAGGCACAGTGGCAAGGGCCAAGATGTGACAAAGACAGTCATGTAGTCGGTAGACATTGGCTTAATAAAGAAGATGAGCCAGATATACTTGAGCTGAATAGTGAGCAGGAATGGAATAAGATGGCAAGGGAGTAGCCAATAAAGAGAGATGACACTTGGCTATAAGAATGTGTGGGAAAGTGGTACTTGAATTAGAGTTTGGTTTAAAGAAATAAATTCCAAGAGAATAAAACAAAACAAAATATATGTGACAGAAAGTGCCGATTCAGAGGCCTGTAGACAATTGTTATGGGACTGAGGTGGGTGACAAAATAAAAAAATGGGCAACAGTGTGAGAACAGAAGTAATTTGCTATCCTCCACCACCCTGAAGGGCCTCAGCCATATTAGTCTACAAAGTGGGGGGGGTGTTGAATGACTAGCTTCTACTAGGTTCTACTGTGAACCTCAAAGGGATGCCAATAGATATGAAATTCTGGAGCCATAGAAGCTGTGTCAAAATGGAACAGAAGTAGATTAATAAAAGGTACCTATTGACAAAATTTACCTGCTTTCTGATTTTTTTTAAATCATTACTTTGTGGAAGAATTAATAGCATTTGCTCTGGGCATTAGTAACAAATCTAGAGCTAGATGGAATTTTTAAATAGTCTTGTTACTTTAAGTACTTTGATTAATTATTTATAAACTATTAAAGGATGTTAAAGGAATAGAAATATGTTTCTATTGAGATACAATTTTAAAAATAACACCAAAACATTGTTGAACTTGACCCTGGAATTTTAGCAATAGGAAATGCTCAGAGGTAGAGCATGGGTAGAGGTGATAGCTCTCTTTTTTATAGATACCACTGTGTCTATGACATCATGTTTTGAATCTGGAAAATATTACAACATACTGAGAGCTAAGAAAACTTTACATGTAAAATAATATTACTTGTATAAAAAAGTTATCTGATCATGTCTACCACGTCTACATCACTCAAGTTTTGATTGTATACCTTCTGCTATAGTCTGTGGTACAGGTAAAGGTAGACCATTAACTACCTCCAAGACTTTCTTCCTAACTAGGATAAAATTCACCTGCATGCAGCTGCTTCCTCTCCTATATTGTGGGAAGGATACTTATTACCTTCAAGGGCTTTCTGATTTGAACCAATGCAATGGCTTCATACCCTTTCTGAAAAGGAGAGGTGAATATAAATAAGTATTTCAGTGAAAATTCTGGTGAAGGTATTCCTCTTACATTTTTGGTTGTGAGCCTAGCCTCTAATGAATGGTTGCGCCATCTCTCCAATGTGAAGATATTTCTAACATACTGTTAGTAATGGGTGAAAAACAGCACAGAATGTAAAAGGCTTTACTTTGTATAGTGGCAGAGTGGCTTATTTTTGTGTTTCTGTATAATACTAATGGAATACCTTTCAGTATAAATGTCCTTGAGTTTTAAAATTTGCTAAATATTTCTATCATTTTGTTTACTGGAGGAACAAGGTTTCAAGTTTCAAATTTTAGTGACCAGTGCTGAGGTTGAACAACAATGGTAGACAGGTGAGTCTAGGTGTCTTTTATGATTTGCTTCCTGCTCATCACACTGAACAATGGTGGAGTAAAAGAAACTCACCAGCTGCTAAAGAACCCAGTTCAGAGAGCTGAAAGATCTACTTCCCATCATGACCTTCTTGATCTGATTCATTGAAGATATTTAAGCATGGATAGGTGAAGTGGAAATTTTTGGTTTCATTGGAGACCCAGTTATGTCAATGATGTTTATCTGGAAGCTGTCTTATGAAAGGATGTTTTACTGAAGCAGACACATGAAAAGACATGTGCTGCTTGGAAAGAGTGTAAGTAGACAGAGAATGACACTCTTGTATTGGTTCATCTTGCAACTCTTCTTGACTGGTCTTCACTGATCTTTGCTTGTAATGACTTCACAGAGAAAAACACACCCAAGAGGTTCTTGTATTCTGATTGCTTCTTGACACTTTCATGGATTCGTGACAATTAAGCCAAGCCTTGTGGTTTTTCTGTATTAAGTCACTGCTGCTGATTTGCGCTTGGTGCTCAACAATTAGACTGAACAGCTGATACTGAGTCAGGTTTGATGTTCTGGACTGGACTCCTGATATCCTGATAATGAAGATTGGCATTGTCTAATCTTCTACATCTAAACAGGTCCACATTTCCGTCATCCCATTAACCATCTTTCTCCCCTACCTTAAGTCCATTGGCTATAATGGAAGTAGAAGCATTTAAGAACCCGTATCAGAGAAATTTTGAAGAATCTAAGCCGGGGCTGGAGCAGACACAGAGTCGGTCTGCTCCCGTCCTGTGGAGAAACTGAATCCTGAGTCATCCAGGAGCCACTGCACTCAGAGCAG
>NW_021604604.1:5759654-5765449 GCF_004785775.1 Grammomys surdaster
AATCCTGAGTCATCCAGGAGCCACTGCACTCAGAGCAGCTGGTAAGATCTCCATCTCACTCCCTAAACCCCAGAGATAGATCGGGGAGCCAGGGACATCCAGGGCACAGCAGCTACCCAAACCCCGCCCCTCTGGAATTCTACTTCCCTTCTGCCCCTGCCTGGTCCTCTGGGCTGGAGCAGACACAGAGATTAGGAGCATAAGACCACAGAGACCTCTGGACTCTGAGGAGCTCTGCAATAAGCAAGATAACTGGAAATACAGACTCCAGTTTTACACAGTGAGGGCAGGTACCACTAGAGTTAACCAGATGGCGAAAGGCAAGCGCAAGAACATAAGCAACGGAAACCAAAGTTTCTTGGCATCATCAGTGCCCAATTCTCCCAATATAGCAAGCCCTGAACACCCCATCACACCTGAAAAGCAGGATTCAGAATCAAAATCACTTCTCATGATGATGATAGAGGATTATAAGAAGGAATTAAGTAACTCCCTTAAAGAAATACAGGAGAGTACAAGTAAACAGATAGAAGCCCTTAAAGAGGAATCACAGAAATCCCTTAAAGAAATGGAAGAAAACACAAAGAAGGAATTAAACAAAAACATTCAGGATCTGAAACTAGAAATAGAAACAATAAAGAAAGTTCAAAGGGAGACAACCATGGAGATAGAAAACCTAAGAAAGAGATCAGGAGTCACAGACGCAAGCATCACCAACCGAATACAAGAGATAGAAGAGAGAATCTCAAATGCAGAAGATACGGTGGAAAATATTGACACAGTTGTCAAAGAAAATGCAAAATGCAAAAAACTCCTAACTCAAAACATCCAGGAAATCCAGGACACAATGAGAAGACCAAACCTAAGGATAATAGGTATAGATGAGAATGAAGATTCCCAACTTAAAGGGCCAGTAAATATCTTCAACAAAATTATTGAGGAAAACTTCCCTAACCTAAAGAACAAGATGCCCATAAACATACAAGAAGCCTACAGAACACCAAATAGACTAGACCAGAAAAGAAATACCTCCCGTCACATAATAATCAAAACATCAGATGCACAAAACAAAGAAAAAATACTAAAAGCAGTAAGGGAAAAAGGTCAAGTAACATATAAAGGCAGACCTATAAGAATTACACCAGACTTCTCACCAGAGACTATAAAAGCCAGAAGAGCCTGGACTGACATCATACAGACACTAAGAGAACACAATTGCCAGCCCAGATTACTATACCCAGCAAAACTCTCAATCACTATAGATGGTGAAACCAAGATATTCCATGACAAAACCAAATTTGCACAATATCTTCCCACAAACCCAGCACTTCAAAGGATAATTGATGGAAAATGCCAACACAAGGAGGGAAACTACAACCTAGGAAAAGCAAGTAAGTAATCTTCCAACAACCCCCAAAAAAGATACAAACATAACTTTACCTCTAATAACAAAAATAACAGGAAGCAACAATCATTTTTCCTTAATATCTCTTAACATCAATGGTCTCAATTCCCCAATAAAAAGACGCAGACTATCAGACTGGATACACAAACAAGACCCAGAATTTTGCTGCATACAAGAAACGCACCTCAGTGACAAAGACAGACACTACCTCAGAATAAAAGGGTGGAAAACAATTTTTCAAGCCAATGGTCCCAAGAAACAAGCTGGAGTAGCCATTCTAGTATCAAATAAAATCGACTTTCATCCAAAATTAATCAAAAAAGATAAGGAAGGACACTTCATACTCATCAAAGGAAAAATCTACCAAGGTGAACTCTAAATTCTGAACATCTATGCTTCAAATTCAAGGGCACCTACATACATAAAAGAAACTTTACTAAAGCTCAAAACACACATTACACCTCACACAATAATAGTGGGGGATTTCAACACCCCACTGTCAGCAATGGACAGATCATGGAAACAGAAACTAAACAGAGACACTTTGAAATTAACAGAAGTTATGAACCAAATGGACTTAACAGACATCTATAGAACATTTCATCCTAAAACAAAAGAATATACCTTTTTCTCAGCACCTCATGGTACCTTCTCCAAAATAGACCATATAATTGGTCACAAAACAAGCCTCTACAGATACAAAAAGATTGAAATAATCCCTTGCATCTTCTCAGATCACCACGGACTAAGACTGGTCTTTAATAATGACAAAAACAATGGAAAACCCACGTACACATGGAAACTGAACAACTCTCTACTCAATGATGACTTGGTCAAGGAAGAAATAAAGAAAGAAATAAAAGACTTTTTAGAATTCAATGAAAATGAGGACACATCATACCAGAACTTGTGGGACTCCATGAAGGCAGTGCTAAGAGGAAAGCTCATAGCTCTAAGTGCCTACAAAAAGAAACTGGAAAGAGCACACACTAACAAGTTGACTGCACAACTAAAAGCTCTAGAACAAAAAGAAGCAAATACAGCCAGGAGGAGTAGAAGGCAGGAAATAATCAAACTCAGGGCTGAAATCAACCAAATAGAAACAGAAAGAACAATACAAAATATCAATAAAACCAGGAGTTGGTTCTTTGAGAAAATCAACAAGATAGATAAACCGTTAGCCAGATTAACCAGAGGGCACAGAGACAGTATCCAAATTAATAAAATCAGAACTGAAAAGGGAGACATAACAACAGAAACTGAAGAAATTAAAAAAATCATCAGATCCTACTACAAAGGCCTATACTCAACAAAACTGGAAAACCTGGATGAAATGGACAATTTCCTAGACAGATACCAGGTACCGAAGTTAAACCAGGAGCAGATAAACCATCTAAATAGTCCCATAACCCCTCAGGAAATAGCAGCAGTCATTAAAAGTCTCCCCACTAAAAAAAGCCCAGGACCAGATGGTTTTAGTGCTGAATTCTATCAGACCTTCAAGGAAGACCTAATACCAATTCTCTTCAAACTATTCCACAAAATAGAGACAGAAGGAACACTACCCAATTCGTTCTATGAAGCTACAATTACACTCATACCCAAACCCCACAAGGACCCGACAAAGAAAGAGAACTTCAGACCAATCTCCCTTATGAACATTGATGCAAAAATACTCAATAAAATTCTAGCAAACCGAATCCAAGAACACATCAAAACAATCATCCATCATGATCAAGTAGGTTTTATCCCAGGAATGCAGGGATGGTTCAATATTCGGAAATCCATCAATGTAATCCACTATATAAACAAACTTAAAGAAAAAAACCACATGATCATCTCACTAGATGCTGAGAAAGCATTTGACAAAATTCAACATCCCTTCATGATAAAAGTCTTGGAAAGATCAGGAATTCAAGGCCCCTACCTAAACATAGTAAAAGCAATTTACAGCAAACCAGTAGCCAACATCAAGCTAAATGGAGAGAAACTTGAAGCAATCCCACTAAGATCAGGGACTAGACAAGGTTGCCCACTCTCCCCCTACCTATTCAATATAGTACTGGAAGTCTTAGCCAGAGCAATTAGACAACAAAAAGAAGTCAAAGGGATACAAATAGGAAAGGAAGAAGTCAAAATATCGCTATTTGCAGATGATATGATAGTATACTTAAGTGACCCCCAAACTTCCACCAGAGAACTCCTAAACCTGATAAACAACTTCAGCAAAGTGGCTGGTTATAAAATCAACTCAAACAAATCAGTAGCCTTCCTCTACATGAAAGATAAACAGACTGAAAAAGAAATTAGGGAAATGACACCCTTCACAATAGTTGCAAATAATATAAAATACCTTGGTGTGAATCTAACCAAGCAAGTGAAAGACCTGTATGACAAGAACTTCAAGTCTCTGAAGAAAGAAATTGAAGAAGATCTCAGAAGATGGAAAGATCTCCCATGCTCATGGATTGGCAGGATTAATATAATAAAAATGGCCATCTTGCCAAAAGCAATCTACAGATTCAATGCAATCCCCATTAAAATCCCAACTCAATTCTTCACAGAGTTAGAAAAGGAAATTCTCAAATTCATATGGAATAACAAAAAACCCAGGATAGCGAAAACTATTCTCAACAATAAAAGAACTTCTGGAGGAATTACCATCCCTGACCTCAAGCTGTACTACAGAGCAATAGCGATAAAAACTACCTGGTATTGGTACAGAGACAGGCAGGAAGATCAATGGAATAGAATTGAAGACCCAGAAATGAACCCACACTCCTATGGTCACTTGATCTTTGACAAAGGAGCTAAAACTGTCCAGTGGAAAAAGGACAGCATTTTCAACAAATGGTGCTGGTTCAACTGGAAGACAACATGTAGAAGAATGAAAATTGATCCATTCTTATCTCCTTGTACAAAGCTCAAGTCTATGTGGATAAAGGACCTCCACATAAAACCAGATACACTGAAACTAATAGAAGAGAAGGTGGGGAAAAGCCTCGAATACTTGGGCACAGGGGAAAAGTTCCTGAACAGAACTCCAATGGCATATGCTCTAAGATCGAGAATTGACAAATGGGACTTCATAAAATTGCAAAGTTTCTGTAAGGCAAAGGACACTGTCAATAGGACAAAACGACAACCAACAAATTGGGAAAAGATCTTTACCAATCCTTCATCTGATAGAGGGCTAATATCCAATATATACAAAGAACTCAAGAAATTAGACTCCAGACAACCAAATTACCCTATTAAAAAATGGGGTATAGAGCTTAACAAAGAATTTTCAACGGAAGAAACTCGAATGGCCGAGAAGCATCTAAAGAAATGTTCAGCATCCTTAGTCGTCAGGGAAATGCAAATCAAAACAACCCTGAGATTCCATCTCACACCAGTCAGAATGGCTAAGATTAAAAACTCAGGTGATAGTAGATGCTGGCGAGGGTGTGGAGAAAGAGGAACACTCCTCCATTGTTGGTGGGACTGCAAGATGGTGCAACCACTTTGGAAATCAGTGTGGCGGTTCCTCAGAAAATTGGACATAGCATTACCCGAGGATCCAGCTATACCACTCCTAGGCATATACCCAGAAGATGCTCGAACATATAACAAGGACATATGCTCAACTATGTTCATAGCAGCCTTATTTATAATAGCCAGGAGCTGGAAAGAACCCAGATGTCCTTCAACTGAGGAATGGATTCAAAAAATGTGGTATATTTACACAATGGAGTATTACTCAGCTATTAAAAACAATGAATTCGAGAGGTTCCTAGGTAAATGGATGGAACTAGAAATTATCATCCTGATTGAAGTAAGCCAATCACAAAAGAAGACACATGGTATTCACTCACTGATTATTGGATATTAGCCTAGAACCTTGAAATGCCCAAGATGCAACTCACAGGCCACATGAAGCCCATAAAGAAGGAAGACCAAGTGAGGGTGATTCGGTCCTTCTTAGAAGGAGCAACAAAATACTCAAGGGAGCAAATATGGAGACAAAGTGAGGGACAGAAACTGAAGGAGGGGCCGTCTCAAGACCACCCCACCTGAGTATCTATCCCATGTGCAATCACCAAAGGTAGATGCTGATGTGGAAGACAGGAAGTGCATGCTGATAAGAGCCTGATATGGATATCTCCTCAGAGGCCTTCAAGAGTCAGACATATTCAGAGGCAGATGCTCACAACTAGCCATTGAACTGATCATGGGGTTCTCAATGGAGGAGTTAGAGTGAAGACTGAAGGAGCTGAAAGGGTTTGTGGCACCATGAGGAGAGCAACAATACCAACCAACCACAGCTCCCAGGGTCTAAACCACCAGCCTGGGAGCACTTAGGGGGGGATCCAGGGCTTCAGCTGAATATGTAAAAGTGGAGGGCCCT
>NW_021604604.1:5765549-5772059 GCF_004785775.1 Grammomys surdaster
AAAAAAAAAAGAATCTAAGCCAACACATAGACATCCATAGGAGTTCATTCAATAGTCCAGATATTATTGGCATTCAGCTTTCTGAATAATAATTAAATTACATGATCATTAATGAATCAAACTTTTGATATTCAATATATAAGCATAACTAGAATAAACTGATGCTACTGTCCAAGTAGCTCCCCTTTTCTTCTGATTCTATGCTTGATCAAGTTACTAATCACAGCTAAGAACTGTATTATCTGACTTGCTATTTATGAACCATCAAATTACTTTTCTAATGAAAGACACTATTTTTATAGATATCCCATTTTGCACATGAACATTCCTGACTCACATAGACTGCAGTTATCCTTTGGGCTATCTATAACCATTAAAACTGGCTTGAAAAATTGGTGCTTTAAATACTATGGTTTTATTTTAGAAGAAACTCTGTGACATGTAGCTGTCCCCCTCAAGACGTTGTTCCTATTCTATAGCAGATGTGAGTGATCCTACCCAGTCAATTCAAAGGCAAGTTGCTATGACATTAAAAGCTGTGAAGCATTTAAATTGCTTCATATATTAATAAATAACACAGTAGTAACTCAGCTTTCCATATCATATCATGGGAATTATATATTCTTTGGCCATCACACTAAAGTTATTTCACCAAGAGAAAATACTTTCCTCTTAAGTGTTAGGGATTCCAAAATTCTTAGAAGTAAAAATTCATCTTAAATACTTAAGCTTTTTACTTAATTAGTCATTGAATATTTATTGTCACATACACTCTTTTATGTTCTTGTGCTAAGAACTGAAAGTAGATTTCTTAGTAAGTAGTTATTATCCATATCAAGAATTTAGAAGCCACTTGGAGTAGTATATGTTAATTTATAACAATAATTGCACAAGAGAAATAGGCAACATGATAGCCTATGAGAAAGGAGAGAATAATAAATATATTTATGACTTTTTAGTGTCAATAATATAAAAGTCTGGTTCTTAGTATCCAGTGCTACTGAACCAAGGTCCCTCACAGTGTGGGGAAAGCCTGCATGGGTCTTCATTAGATAGGGTCCTAAAGTTGAAAGAAGTAGACACGTACCACCATTCCTAATTTTGAAGGTATCTACAATTGATGACTACTTGCAAATGAAAGTTTTGGTTTTTTTCGCAATAGAGTTTCACTGAAGAAGCAAAATACTCTTAAAAGTAGACTGCATGCCCTAAAGTATCTTATTTGAATATTAATGATATTTAAAATACATTATAGTTTTTTTCTCAATAGTTTCTGTGGTGATTTGAATAAGACTGGCCCTCATAGACTTATAAATTTGAATGCTTAGCCACCAGAGAATGCCACTATTTCAAAGGATCAGACAGTAGCCTTGTTGAAGGAATTGTATCAGAGGTGGGTAAGCTTTGAGGTTTCAAAAGCCCAAGCCAAGTTCAGTGTCTTTCTCTCTGCTCACAGATCAGGACATAGCTCTCAACTACCTCTCCAGTACCATGTTAGCCACCCTGTTTCCCACCATAATGATAATGTACTAAGCCTCTGAAACTGTAAATAAGGTTTATCTTTTAAGAGTTGTAGTGGTCATGGATTTGTCTTTCCAACAATAGAACTGTGACTAAGGCAGAAGTTGGTAACAGGGAGCAGGGTACTGTTGTGACAGGCCTGACCATACTGTTTGATGGGGGAATAAGCAAAAAAATGAAACTTTGGATGACTTTGGTTAGATGCTCAAAATGGGGCTTAATGGGACATCCTTGTAGGAGCATGGAAGACAGTGCTAAGTGTGATTTGGACCATGTATGTGGTGGAGGACAGCTTAAGATGTTTCAGAAAGGAAGAATATTAGTAAGTGTTGAATTGTTCTCATGACATTTGGCAAAGAATGTGCCTGTTTTCTGTCCTTGTCCCCCTTGTTCTGTTCTTGCTGAGGCTGAACTGAAGAGTTGTGGATTTATGACACTGGTAAAGAAGATATCAAGTCAGCCTAATATTGACTATGTCATGTGGCTATTAGAAATCATTCTTATTTAGATTTACAAGAAAGGGAACAAGATAGAGAAAGGGAAATATAAAATGTATAGTTTGAGGATATAAGGAATGACAGGAAGTCTAATGGAACTGTATGTTATGCTCAAGCAGACAAAATGTATAAAGGAAAGCCTGGTACAAAATGGAATAAAGGCAGTGGTGATCTCAAGCCAAGTCCCCAACCATCCAATGTCTAACTTGTAAAAGGAAATTAAAGAAAAGCATAAGCAATGAAGGATACCATCAACAAGAGAAGCTGATACAAATGTAACTAAACAAGGAGCTCAAGTTCCAGCCACATCAAGGAGCATAACTTGGCAGGAGTCTTAGAAGATACTTTGGACTTTGAACTTTAAAGCAATCTTAGGGACTTCTAAAGTTAGACTAAATGCATGTCTGCATTATTGCATGGGTAAAAGCCCATAGGAGGTAGAGAGTATAAAGTAATGGTTTGAGTAAGAATGGTCCCCAAGGGCTATCATATATTTGAATGCTTAGTCACCACAAAGTGGTACTATTTGAAAGGTTTAGAAGGATTAGGAAATTTGGCCTTGTTGAAGGGACTGTGTCACTAGAGATGGGCTTTGAGATTTCAAAAGACCATGCCAACCCCAGTGTCTTTCTCTCTGCCCATGTATCAGTATGTAGCTCTCAACTACTTCTCTACCATCAGGCCTGACATGCCTGTCACCATGCTGTCTGCCATGATCATAATGGATTAAGCCTTGAAACCATGAGCCAGCCCCAATTAAATGATCTTTCTTATAAGTGTTGCTGTGGTCATGGTGTCTCTTCAAAGAAAGAAAACAGTGACTAAAACGCTTTATATGTTCTCCAAAGAAATACAGGGTTTTAATTGCTATCAATTGCTGATATATCTTAACCTGACCAATTTCATATTTAAATGTCAATGACACCTAATCTTCTTAAGTAAAATTGAAATGCCTCTGACATAGTTTGGAAAGGTGAGTTCAGCGTATTGATGCATAAATTGCAGAAATTAACCTATAGAAATATAATTTCAAAAGAGTGTGCCATTGGCCTCTACGTGAAGTTCATTAGTATTAAGTTTATACTTAGCTAGACATGAATAACAGGAGGGATTCATGACAAATAACATCAAGCACATATGTTTTGTTGGAACTTCTGTCTATAGCCACTCATGTACTCTATTGTGACGTAAACACTCACTTTCTGAATGAAAGAATGAGTGAGTAAGTGAATAACTATGTGACCAACTTTCCTCACTTTTAACAATCTAACATTTAACAATGTTAAGAATGAAGGGCAGCAATAAGCACATGTGAAATATTTACAAGCTGTGTATACAGAAAAATCCCCCAAAATGTTGATTAGAATCTGGTACTTGGGTTTGTGGTGGTTCTTGCTGAGTTTTGTTTGTTTCTTTGCTGTTTGTTTTTTATGCATTCAACACAAACAGGGCAATCAATACATACCATTATCAAAGTATCTGACGGTTGAATTTCTGGATACACTGGGATCAAAATTTGCCATTAAAGGGGCTATATACTGTGTAGCTGTTAGCATTCGATGTACAACTTCTCCAGTGTATATGAAACCTATAATGAGAAAAATAGGACATTTGTTAAGAAAGATTGCCAGATAAAACTATAACTGAAATAGCTATGATTCAATCACAGCCATACTTTATAGATAGATTAAGACAAGGGACACACTTAGTGTCTTATTGAGAACACTTTTCCTAAATAAAGTAACAAATTCTTGTATGAATTGTCAGTTTCTACCAGAGTTGCTTATCAGCAACCCAAGATGTATATACTTTTAATTGTGTACAAAGTGACTATTACCTCAAAGAGACAGGGTAAAAAATGTTTAACACAGAGGTAAAGAAAATAAAATCTTTCATTTTTATATTTTAACCTTATTAATTAATTATGTGTGGATGTATGTATATGTGTATGTATGTATGTATGTATGTATGTACGTATTATGTATGTATGAGTACTCTATCTACATGTTCACCTACATGGCAGAAGAGGGCATCAAATCACATTATAGGTTATCAGCCATCATGTGGTTGCTGCGAATTGAACTCAAGACATCTGAAAAGATGTAGCCAGTGCTCTTAACCATTGAGTCATCTCCCCAGGTACTAATGTTTCATTTTAACAATAACCTGATGCAAGCACTTTTATAGGTGAAATTCTTTTCATTACATTTATTTCTGGGTTGGTTTGTTGTTGCTGCTGTTGGTGTTCCTGCTGCTGCAGCTGCTGCTGCTGCAGCTGCTGCTGCTGGCAATAATGGAGATCAAACCCAGCATCTCATACAAGAGGTAGGTAAGCACTCTCCTCCTGAGCTACATCTTCAATCTTAAATTTTCCTAAAATACAATCTCTGCATTTAAAGAGCCCAGATTCTAAGAATTAGTGAATATTTCTACTTTGTTTGTTTGTTTGTTTTCTTAGAACAAGTTGAAAAGGAGCTAAATTACTACATGATTCAAATACCTGATTGTAAGAGCCTTTCTAATTCTAGGGTCATATCAAAAATATATAGTCAAGAATATTTGTAGATAAGATGCTACATTGTTGACAAATGTCCCATCTTTGTGTGGTCTCAGCACCAACCTACTTCAGCAGGGGCTTAGTGAGAAGCATTTACTCTATGGGACTTGAGCTTTGAACTAACTTATAAAAGCTCTCGTTTTACATCCCTTCCACGTTTTTAATTATTCACATTGGGTTTATGTGATTTGTGAAATATCCATGGCAAATTGTTAATCTTACACTGGCTTTTGATCTCCAATGTTTATATCTGCCTAAGAGAAGACTCACTTCAGGAAATATTTGCTCATTTTAATATTAATCTAAAGAGACACAATGAAGAATAAATATAAAAATAAACATGCACACACAGTATTATAAAGTAAAATTCAGAACAAGAAATTTGTGGTGAGGCATTTAGAATGTCCAGACCATTACTGCATCGCTCGAGAGCTGAGACTCCTATAGATCATTTTTTGTAAGGAAAAGACATAAGATATTTTGGAAAAAACAAAACCCTGTAATATTTAAGACTCAAAAGTGCCAGATATTTTATCTCATTTATGATCGGAATAAAAATTTCATTGGCATATTGTGGTTTTTGTGATTTTAAACTGTAAGTTGATTTCTATGAAAGGCATTGCAAAATTAAATCTGTAGGTAAAAGTATATTTAATAAAGTTCTATTATTAAAATCATAAATGTTTACTTTCTATTCAAAGAAACTGTGCTGATATGATCATTTTTATCATATTTCTCTCCAGATTTTCCGTCATACCCTCATATATACTTCCTCATAATTATAAACACAAAGAACAGCCATTTTGCAGGCCCTGTAATTATTTTTTCCTTGCCTTCACCATGATCCATTTATAATTTAATTATTAAAATAGACACAAAAACCTTCTACAGATGAAACCTTGAAAGTAAACATTTTAATTAGACCATGAAGGAATCCTTTCCGAAACCATGAGCTCTCGGTTGTTTCCTCCTGACTCCATATTGTTGGTGTGGTGACAAACGAGACTGCTTAACTGAGAGCAGAGTGAGGAAAGAGAATGTTAAATCAGGACTGAAGTCATTTTACAGACCCACTGAGTGCAAAAAGCAGAAGCAACTACTAGAACACAGTCAGAGCATGCAATATTTCAGGCGCTTCAGTCAGGTTCTTGTAATTTTTTTTTTTTTGAAGACAGAGAGCATGCATTGAAAATGTATTTATGAGTTTATGAGGTACACAGTAAGATTTAGATTCATGAATGTATTTATAGTATTCAAATTGAAGGCACTGTGTTACTCATTACTGTCAAGCTTTATTATTTGTAGTACTTTGACTGTCTCTTCTGACTATGCGCTGTTTATGTACTTAACTACTGGTTGAGCTCACTCTGCTGGGTGATCTAACTGTGGTATTATATGACATCTCCAGTCTCTTTACCCTTTCCATGTCTGTCTCTAGTAACTGCTATGTGACTCTCATCATTTTCCAGATCAACTGTTTGGATTCTACATATGTAACTATTTATATTTGTATTTAAAAGACATAGGGCATATGTACATGTGCCTACATATTTCCAGAGGAATTTGGCACAGTCTTTGACCGGAATATTTCCTAGACATACAAGTCCCTTATTTCAATGCAGAAGATTCAAATAATTCCCAAAGAAGTAAGTGAACACACAATAGAACTTGTTTATAGTAGAATTACAACCTCTCCCTCCCACAATAATGATAACCCAAATGAAGGAGAAAGACAGGAGCATGGCACAATGAGTAAAGGTACCTCAAGCCTGGTGACCTGAGTTTCATCTTTGGAAGCCTAAGGTAGAAAAAAAAATGACTCCAGAACTGGGGGCTATAGCACATGCATGTGCATGCATGTGCACACACACACACACATACACACACTAAATAAATAAATAAATAAATAAATAAATAAATAAATAAATAAATAAA
>NW_021604604.1:5772069-5775196 GCF_004785775.1 Grammomys surdaster
AAATAAATAAATAAATAAATAAATAAATAAATAAATAAATAAATAAAAAAAATAGATGTGATATAAATAGGTAATATTTACAAAATGAATGATAATACCACTTGGCTGGCTCTATATTGCTACCACTGCAATGAATGGTACATAACTATCCTTACTACTGTCACCATTAAGATCAACTCTGGAACTAAAAGGAGGGAATAAACTGACAGATGAATAATATTTTTCCAATCCAGAGAATAGTTTTGAATTTTTTGACTCTACTTAAAATTGATTTCTATTAGTTTTAAATGAACAAGTTAGTTGTAAATGAACAAGAATCATAACAAGTATTTTTAGCAAAAGGCTCTACCTAGCTGCTTAGCTGATAGATCTTTAAAAAAAAATCCAAATTTGGAATGAAAAGAAATAAGCTTGCTGAATGCAGAGTCTACTAATTCAGTGCTGGATGAGGACTAGCTATACAAGTTACACAGCTAGCCATCTGTAAACACTCATCGTTATGAAGACTATAGCTTTATCACTTTAACTGGATGCCAAAGAGACAGGTTACAATTACATTGTTAATCTTTCAAACTTAATGCTAATTTAAGCAACATATTTCCTTGTTTTCTTCAAAATCCTTAGTATCTATTTCAGAGGACAGTATTAGATTCCTTTATTCACTTCAAGACTTGGTCAGAAACTGCAGTCATTTGTGTGCTCATAAGGATTGCTATCTCCAGGTGACTTAGGACTCTGAAAACTATCCTCACTAAAAGAATGAAATAAGAGAAGCAAGCATATTTTTCTCTTTGAATTGCAAATAGCTGCTACTGCATTGCCCTTCCCCTCAGCTTTAACCACTAGTAAACCTCACGTCAAGTTCTCGGGTTGAATCATGTTTTTTTTTTTTTTTCTTGCTTAAAGGTTCTCCTATATATGGTCTCTAGATGTGTGAATAATCTGATTTCAAATATGTAAACATCCACTGACTAAGGGAATTGGTTGCAGTAAGCCTTTTCTAAAACTGCTACTGCTACTATTATTTTATTTATTTACAATACAGACATTGCCCCTCTTCCTGGCTCCCCTTCCTTCAGTTCCTCATCTCATCCCCCCCTTCCCCTTTACTCCTAGAGGATGTTCCCACATCCCCAGGACTCCCACCTCCCTGGGGCCTCAAGTCTCTAGAGGATTAGGCACATCTCATCTTCTACTGAGGTCAGAACAGGCAGCACTCTGCTATACATGTGCAGCAGGGGTGGAGGGAGTCTCAGACCAGCCCCTGGATGCTGCCTGGTTGGTGGCTAGGTCTCTGGCATCTCCCTGGGGTCCAGGTTAGTTGTGACCGCAGGTCTTCCTATGGGGTTGCCCTCCTGTTCAGCTTCTTCAATCCTTTTTATTAACTCCATATGAACTATTGAACTGGCTTGTCCTAGCTACCTTGAGAGACACGAATCATAGGTTTTTCAGGTTAGAGCCCATGGATCCTGAGGCACATTGTTCTTTCAAGTTCCTGAGAGACCAATACACTACTTCAGGCAGTGAAGCATTCAGGTCACTTTGTGTTTTTCCATATATTCCCTCAGTGGTCAAGGAAGCAGGAAACTTGACAGGACAATTGGTCTTAGACATGAATCTTGTGTACCCTGTAAAGTTTTCAAACTTTATTGTATTCTGGCAACTATAACTGTATTGATCCTGGCAACTGCCATTATCCACTAATGATTAAGGTATAGTGAGTATTATTGCTCTCAATAAAATGGTCATGGCCTCAGTTGTGCTGTGTCCCCGTCCAATCAGCCTGATTTAATTCCTTATAGCTGTATTAGGTGATGTTGGCTTAGTAAGAAAGTTCTGATGCCTACAATGAACCAATACCATTCAGTCACTTGAACTGTTATTCCACTTTTTAAAAAAGTGTATGTTTTGCCTGCATGTGTCTATGTACCATTATATGCAGTAACTGCAAAGGCTAGAAGAGGGTGTCAGATCCACTGGGGCTGAGAATACAGAAGGTTGTGAGTCACCATGTGAGTGCTGAGAATTGAATCTGGTTGCTCTAAAAGATCAGCCATCCAGTGCTCTTAATTTAGTGTCATCTACCTAGTCCCTTATTATGTATTAATTAACCACATTTACATTTTACAAATAAAACAATCAATTAATATATACACAGGCCATTGGCACGTGCATTATATTAAGTATTCATTTCATCTCTGTATTAATTGGGAACTGAATGATGGTAGCATTATTTTCATTTAATAAATGTAATATTTAATGATATTTTATTTACCAAAATTCACATAGCCATACTAGTTCTTACTATTCCAAATTCCATAGGCTCTAGTGCTGCTTAGAAATGATGTGAATCTAAATAGCATCAAGTCCTGCAGAGGTCAGCGAGTTAAATGGCATTCCTATTTACTTCTCCTGAGGTCATTTAAAGACAACCATTCTGCAGGAACATTGGCAGTTCTCATAGGCAAGTTTAAAATGTCATTAAATGGGAGCTGACAGACTACACACTCTCTTGCAGTAGATTTAAGCCTAAACAAGCAGTTAGAGGAGGAAAAATCTTTTCTCTCTGTAAATTCCAGCACCTGTGCTTTAGATCTCAATTCCAGCCTTTTTAATTGAGCCTCCAGATCCTCTGCCTTTTAACTAGACAGTTTCATAAGCAGGTTGGATTCTTTATAGCAATTCATCAAATGATGCTGAATTTGGTCATAGGAGACATTGTACCCAATTAGAGACTCTGTTTCTTGGCAAACAAACTACTTCATTGTAGTGTGACTAAATGACTTAACCTTCCTGTGCTTTGCTTCCTTGATATATGTTAAATGGAAGAGAGATGATGTTGGTTTACAAGAAAAGCAACGAATATGACTTTTACATGTAAAAATTTGGAGCCAGGGATGTAATTCAGTGGCAGAGAATCTACCTAGTATGAATAAGTCTCCACTCAATTGCCTGTGGAATAGGAACAAGCACCCCCCGACACGCACACACAAAGGGGGAAGAGGAAGAAAAAGCTCATGGCAAGAAGAGGAGAGGGAGAAAGAGATGGGGGAAGGGAAGGAGAGAGGAGGTCAAGAGCAAGAGAGAGAGAGAGAGAGAGAGAGAGAGAGAGAGAGAGAGAGAGAGA
>NW_021604604.1:5775206-5790159 GCF_004785775.1 Grammomys surdaster
GAGAGAGAGAGAGAGAGAGAGAGAGAGAGAGAGAGAGAGAGAGAGAGGGATAGAGAGAGAGATATTGAGGCCAAAAGCCAACCAATTCCTTAAGTTATATATATATATTTAAACTGAGATGTTTATATGACTGTTGAAGTAATTATTTAAAAATGGTCACTGGTCAAGCTGACTCTCTATCAGTGGCTCTGCCTAGCTCAGCTGCCATGTTTCTTGGCCTGAGGCCACATGAGCACCGCAGCTAGAAATGGTCAGCCAGAAGCACCAGCCCTGACACTCATGAGATGTCAGCATGGGAGATGGCTCTGAGTATCTTCTATGCTGTCTCCACAAGGCTGAACACTTCCAGACCATCCCACCAACCACACAAGCTCGGTACTAGTGAGACTCTAATGCTTAGATTATCCAAAGGCTTTATGTATTTGGTAATAATCAATAACAAGGTCCCCATACAATCAGAAGTGTAACCCAATACCCAACCTAGATATGCCAACTACCTTTGACTGCTACAGACACGTGAACACGTGAACATCAGCCTCCATCGCTCCTACTTCTCTCCCTCCCTAGCTCCTCCTCTTCCTTTTCCTTACTCCTCCCACCTTAGCTCCCCCTACAGATGACTCTTAAAATTTTGGCTCATGTTTACATGTACAATACATGACTGTATGTAGCATAAAAGTCTTGAGTTATGGTAGAACCTGAGTTTAACCACAAGGCAATAAATAATAAAGTTTTTTGTTATCCATAGTTCATGGATAGTTCCTTTCATTCTGATGCAAGTACCTTGTAAAAATATCAACTTCCTGTTGGCTGCAAAGGGTGTTGCTTTTAATTGGAAGTGTCACAGTGATAAAGGAAGCCTGGGAATACTATTGCCCATGAGACATTCTATAAACCTTTGATATGCAAAAGCTACATAAAATATTCTACTTTAGCATCTATTTGTTATTCTCATTGACCTCTTAGGCAAGGTTGGAGTCAATCCATAGGTCTGCAATGTGTCAAACATTTGTAGTTAAATACTGGCTTTAGAGTACAGATCACATTTGTTGGGCTGTAGCATGCTTGTGGGCATGGGTCCTGTGGGTTGAGTTATGGGTCCCACATCTGCTGCACTCAAGGGGTAAGGGCCCTGGCTCAGGGAGGCAGAGGCATGGGAATTTGACTGTGTTCACTTCTCACAGCATCAGGCAGACATCAAGCTGTGAGAAGCTGCAGGGCTCAGCTCCAGGGATGAGGGAGAACACAGTCTGGGGTCTGGCGGGGGCTGGAGCTCTTTAGTTGGGGGGTCCCTGGGCCAGGAGGTGGCTTGGAACTGACCGGTTCTCTGACTCTTGGGCTCTAAGGCACCCCTGAGAGGCCATGGAAGGGCAGAGACACTGGGGGCATTTGGGCTGGATCGACCCACAGCCAAAGCGGGATGGAGAGAAGCTCTAGCTGAATCCCACAGGAATGAGACTCTTCTTTGTGGCAACTCATTTGGCTGGGTCATGGCTGGCTCAGCTTGAGTTGGGGGGCCTCTGCGCCTGGAACTTAGAGAGGTCATGGGCGGGATATTACATGACAGCTCTTTAGTTGAAAACCTTCTTCATGGTTCCCCAAGGAGGGCCCCAAAGAAGAGAGATATAGTCTTAAGATATTTATTGTCATGGTGGAAAATGGATAAAGCTATACCCCGGTATTCTCAGGGCTGGCCTGAGGTTAAATACCTTTTGCAAGCAGGAAGGTCTGGGAAGGAATGCTTAATTGGCTACGCCCTTTGGCCTTTATGTATCTCATTAGTATGGAGATCTGTCTTGAGGCTCTGTGGCCTGAATCACTCCCTCTACCTGTGCCATAAGCCTCTCTGTGGGACGGGCTGTAGCTATGTGAAAGGAACCAGGGGTCCAGGAGCAAGGCCAAACTGCTACACCTCTGGGGGTCTTCGGGGTTTAAAGCCTGAACGAGATACCCAGCTGCCTCTCACAGCCTCACATACAATGACATCTAAATACCTGGTGCCATTCTTATTAAGGTCTCTCTATCTCTGATCTTTATCAATTAATAAAGAGATTTGAAAATTATGAATCCAAATTAGAAGAAAGAATTTCTCATTTAGAATTCTGACTAAACTCATGCATGGTATGTTCTTGTTCTGGTCATGAGAAGCCACATTGCTTAAGTGGATTTTTTTTTTTTTTTTTTTTTTTTTGGCTATTTTGTGAATCAGGCAATGCTCATGGTTGCAAATTTGCTTGAAGTAAAACAACAAAGACTGAGCAAATTGTGCTTACATTTTTCTCCTTTTGTTTTATAGCTCAATAGATTTCCATGTGCTCTAAACTGCCTTTAAGACAAATGCTTATTTGCAATTCACTCACACCTTCAAATAAAATCATGTAAGATAGCAATTGCTAATTTGGAACTTAAAATTTGTGACTGATGTCTGGAAATGTGGCTGTTTGCTAAGGACAACTTCATACTGATGGATTTCACATGAACAGCTTCCAGTGCCAGCAGGCACTGTGGTGCATGGGGAAAATGTAGGTTTGGACATGAAACCTAGTCAGTTAATAAACATATTCTGAAATTCAAATAGGGCTGCTAACCACAGGATCCTCAGAAGGAACTAATAATAATGTCCAATCAGCTGTCAAGTTAAAGCATAGTAAGGATATATTATACATTAAAATATATCTGTGGGATTGTCTCCAACATCCTATAATATTATCAATCACCAAATATTTCACATTAAATTTTCAACAGCTGTCAAAGTAAAGTATATCAAATACATTTTGTAAATGTAAAAAGTATATCTGTTAAAACACAACTCATAGATGCCTTCCCTGAATTGACTTGAGACACCACTGGTTATTACCAAGTCTTAAAATCCTCTTTCTTAGTGAGAGAAAGTCTCCGCTAGTAACTTAGCTATGTACCATAAACTATATTCATGAACTTGCAATTATCAGAATTACAGTGAGAATATAAACTAGATCATCCCAATATCAGAAGGATGGAGTTGAAGTAGATAAAGAGATGAAGACAGACAAAATCGCAATACCTTCGTCTGTTTTCATTTTGAACTAATAGTAAAATTGATGGCCCCAGGTTTCCTTTTTTGCATCTTGTTTACCAAATAAAATTGTGGTTTTTGCTGAATTAGGGGCAATTCTTGTTTTTTGTTTTTGCTTTTTTTTATATTCTGTCAAGATTAAAAAAGATACCCATGTCTTCAAATGCACCGACAATAAGTAAATGATAGGAAAATAAAAATTAACCAAGCAAACCAGACACTGTTGAAATAATCATACAAGACATCAAGAGCTCTGAAAGAAATGGAGATCAACAAATGTCTGACAAAGACATCAAAATAATCACCTTACTGCTGAGATACAGCAGAGCAATCACATGACTCACTTATATCAGGAAAACAGTAGAGAAACAAATGACATGTTAGAGTCAGCAAACTTTAAGACTGCTCATTTAGCATTGCAACAATAGGGAATAAAAAAGGCAAAAGAATGAAGCAAGAGCTAAGTGTCATCAAGTAAATGCATATTCCAATAGAGGAATCTGAAAGGATCAGAGAGGGAAGAGATGAAACCTGAAAAAAGAAGATGAAAAAAGAGTGATAGTTAAAAAACAAACAAATTTGAAGAGTGAACATTGATATTCACAAAGCCTAAACAACAAATATATTACACACTATGGAATGACCATCAGGTTAGGAGCACAGCAGAAACATCACAAGACACAAACATCAGGATCTACTCAAAATGCTTACAGGAAGACACAGCTATCCAAGACACTATTCTCGAGTGATAATATTCACAGAAGAGTCAGAAGTGACTTCTCCAGAGAAACTACGGCTAAGAAATATATCAGTATTGTAAGTATCTGATAAGAAAAATAGAATTCTTAGGTTTGATGGGATGCTAAGTAATAATAAGAACACATAGGAAAGATCAAAAGTCCAGTAAATGGCAGTGTGTAATTAATCTCAGCCAAATCTCTGTAATGCTGGTGCACTGATAAGTTTCTACCTTAGTGTGTGTGTATGTGTGTGTGTGTGTGTGTGTGTGTGTATGTGTGTGTTTGTGTATGTGCTGTGTTGTGAAACAAGGAGAGTAAGCCAAAGGCCATGAATTTGAGAAAAAAAATGTATGTGTGTGTTTGTGTTTGCATGTGTGTGTGTGTGTGTGCGCGCGCACGCATATGTGTGTGATAGAGAGAGAATTTCAAAAAGTTAAGAAAAAGTATCAAAAACTACAACTATAATAATTCAATAACTTATCTGTGATATACAATATCTAAAGATGAAAACCCTGACATCGGTCGCATATAATTTGAGAAGAAATGAAAGTTCAAGTACACAGTTTTAGACTTGCAACTGAATTTATTAGTTTAAAATAGACTGCTATGCCTTCGAGATGTTTTATATAAGCCTCATGAGAGCCATAAGGAACAAAATGTACAGTAGGTGCAGGTCTAACAAACAAAAATGAACACAGCACCGTTACACAAACACCAAACACCAAACACCAAAGAAAAAAGGATGATGTGATCACAGAGCATCTGATACATCATGAAGGAAGTAAGCTACTTGTCCTTTCTATGGGCAATCACTTTCAACGTGTAGCTTATATTCTTCAATCAAAGAAAAAAATATAACAAATGAATGAATATTAAACCAAAGTTCAACTGTATGCTGCCTACAAAAGATCTGCATTACTTTAAGGGTCAAACAGACACTGGGAATGAAAGACTATAAACAGCTATCCCACAGAAATAACAGCCAAAAAGGAAACTGCAAAATAATTGTCTAAAGAGTAAAGGAAGTAAGTACACAATAACAAGAACAACACATCAGAAGTACAAAATAAAATAATAAAATGTGTTAACACTGAGCACATAAACACGTAAAGCATTATGTCATCATGGAAAACCCTATGGATATTCCCTTAAAACAGGATTTTCATTCAATCCAGACAACTGCTTTATGATTATTTATCTATAGGGATTAAGACCACTGTGCTGAATGGATAACTAATGTATTCACTGTGGTATTATCTACAAAAGCAAATGTGGGAATAATAAAAAATCCATAAATAGATAGAAAACATGATTTGTAAATACGATGGAAAATCAGTCAGCCTTAAAGTTCAGCAAATCTGTCATCATCTGTGACAACAGAGATGAAGCTGGGAGAAATATGCTAAGTGAGCAATGTCAGGCTACAAAACAAAACTACAAATGCTACAAGATCTCACTCATGTGTAAACTCTTTTTAAAAAAGTCGAACTCTTATCTGAAGAGTGAATGCTGCTGACCTGTGAAGTGAACTGCTGATTTCCAGATGATGCATATGGGAGTTGCTCCAAAGACCCATTTGTAAACAGGCTCACTTCTCCCATATCTTTTCTTTTCACTACCTCTGGTGGGTGGTGGATTAAGAGGGGTGTTAAAACATTTAGGAACCATCATTAAAAATAGGCTTTGAAAACAATTAAAGTTACATTTATCCTTAGTTCTCTCCAGCAGCCACTGAGAATAAGTAGAACTATTTCTTCCTTGTTATTTCATTGTTTGAAACCAAGCAAACTCTATTAGACTAAAGCAACAGCTCCCCATAGCTAAGAGGTGACCTCCCCAAAGATGCTTGATTTCTTTCTCTTTTGACATCTTTAAAACTATCTCATGAAATCTACTTGAAGATACCCAGAAAGAGCCCTGCAAAGAGGATATTTAGAGAATTGATCTTTCTTGGTACATCAATAAACCTTGTAGTTACTGAATATGCCTGGGACTTTATGTTTAAATGAGGTAATTAAAAAGAAAATACTTTGCATATCAGAAGAATTATATCCTTCAGTGTCTTCCCTAGAATTATAACCAGTCTATGGCTTACAAAAAAATATTGCTGTATATAATGTAGGTTGAGAACAGAAAAAAAATTTTCTTCACCAGGAAAAAGGCATACCAATTGGCTATCTAATATGAAATGGTTGGCTCTAAAAATATACATACAAGTAACATTTTTTAGACTGAGTAGGACACATTTATGTATTTCAGAATACATATGTTTATAGATATGCTTGTAACAACAATTAATGAAAAAGAGGTCACAGGTTTTAGCGAGAACAAGGCCTATATGGAAAGGTTTGAAGAGAGAAAAAGGAAAGGGGAAATGATTTATTCTTTAAAAGTAAAAAAAAAAAATTCTTTTAAAAATCTGAGCATAGTTTTCCAATTTTATTTTTCTAGGAGTACGTTTGCCTAGATTTTTAGCTCTTACTTGGAAAAGTTGCTATCCAATTCCTAAATGTTATCTGAATCTATTCAAGTCAGATCATGTATTACCTGTCTAAACAGAAATGACACTCCTCCTTTCATTGTCTTTCTCAGGGTAAGAGGGTCATTCATTTAAACAAGATAGAAGCTGAAAGGAAGGCACGCTCTGGTTTCTTCTGACAGCCATCTCCACTGAAGCATTGGCTCCAAATCAAACATAAGATCTTTACTTTTTAATTCTAAACTATCTGAAGCATCATGTTTTCTCAGATGCTGTGAGTTTCTATTACTGCAACAATCACAGTTTCAGTTGTGTCATATATACTATTAAACATATATCTGTTCATAGACACACATATATACTTGAGAGAGAGACAGAGACAGAGGGGGGAGAGGGAGAGAAACTGCATGATGTTGTCTATTTCATAGTGCTACAAATTCCCATATCAAACTGTCATTCTCTTTAAAGCAAGCCTGGACAGTCATCACCCCTGACTTGAACTCACTAAACACGCTCTTTACCTTCACTATATATATATGTACTTCATATGTGTGTGTGTGTGTGTGTGTGTTATGTACAGGAAAAATATCTTATGCATATATACATAGAAGTATACATACATACAAATTTCTATGAGGAAGCAACATGCAGTACCAAGGCTAATGTTTGAATTGAAAATTATTCTATAAAATTAGAATGAAATTAATACCCTTTAACCAAAATTATTGTCCATCATCATCAGTATAAAAAGCCAGTAATTCCAATTCAGCTATAATTTCACTATTCAACACAAACAGATGGAGCATCTGCACTATTCTCTGATTTTGTTTCACAGTACAGCTCCAGAGAGGCTCTGTCTGCAGCTACATTGATCCTTTTATGTTGCCCTGATCTTTACCATCCTAAGGTCAAGCTCAAAACTCTATGATATTTGCAGTCATTCTGAGCCAAGTGCCCTTTACAATTTCAAAGTTATGACCCTGTCTACATTTCCTCAGATATCTTAATAGCCTGATTCTAAGAGGTGATGGCATAAGATCGCAGTATTCTGCGTTTCATCAAAGACTACAAACATGCTGGCAATATCTTTAGCCTTATGTTGCTGGTTCATCACCTGGCAGTTGTGTTTATGTAGCTAGGACCAGGCCCAAAGCATTACTTTCAGTCCTTCCTAACTTCTTCCTTTTATTTTGTATAGGGAGTTACCAAAATCTTAATCAAGTCTTCCATTACATTGTTTTAGTTTTCTGCTGGAAGGCAGGGTCCCTACCACCTTCCTAACCTCACTCTCTCTATGACTGCCCACGGATGTAGGAAATGTATCATGAGGTTAGATTGTTACAGTGCTTGGGGAACCACAAGGTTTCAGTTCTAAGAATCAACTAATATAATGTTGTATTCAGGTACAATAAGTAACTGTGCTTTCCAAATGCCAACATAAATAGTCAATTTTGTGAGAAACTGCACGATGTTGTCTATTTCATAGTGCTACCAATTTCCATATCAAACTGTCATTCTCTTTAAAGCAAGCCTGGTCAGTCATCTCCTCCAACTTCAACTCACCGAACATGCTCTGTACCTTCACTACTGAGCTGTGGCTGTCTTCCCAGCATATTTTGGGGCTAGCCCATGCCCAGTTTCATAGTTTTCTCTTAAGTATTTTTATTATTGAAACATACTCTTAACCCCTTTTGGAGCTTTGTTTATATTCAGGTAGTATTATTAATGGGCATGATTTTGTCTTAGAACAAAATAGGCACAAATTCTGGCTGGTTTACATAATTCCATGGCCATGACTACATTATTTAAATGCTCTGATATTTGTTTTCTCCAGCTTAAAACTGTAAACAGCCTTTAAATAGCCTTTAAATATGATTATTTAAGATTTATCTGATATCAGTAAATAAATCTAACATAATCCTATTTCTTGAATAACCAAATTTTCATAGTTCCTTTCTTCTTTGTGTTCTCCTTACTTTATAAATTGTCCCCAAGTTTTCTTAGAATTTCTCAGGACCTTGAGTATGAGTTGACCGTGACCCTGTTTTTCTAAGAGGTTCCTTGGACTGACATTGAATTAAAGAAAACCTGAACTGTAGACATATAAAACTAAGCCATATCTGATAAGCACAGACCATATCTACAGTTTTAGGATATCTTATTATTGGTTCTATTAAAGGTATGATATTTCTAATTAGGTCTGAGCCTTGAAATGATAACAGAGATTTGAGATTTATTTTTATGTAATTTTACATAATCATTTGCCTACATGCATGCACACTTGGTACCAGTAGAGGGCAGAGGAGAGGAATAGATTTCCCCTGGAACTGAAGTTACAGATGTTTATGAGGCACAAGTGGGTGCTAGGAACTCATCCTGGATCTTCTGCAAAAATGGTTCATGCTCTTGACTACTGAGGCACCTTGGCATTCCCTGATAAATAGATACACTATTACTAAACATAATCTCTCCTACCCAGCCCTTGCCATGCGTTACTCTTCCAAATCGCCTCTCATGAAGATAAGAACATTGAGATATAACTGGGAGTTGAAATTATAAAATAACAAGAGCAAAACAATGTTGATACCGGTAAACATTCATGAAGGAGTTTGTGGCTTATAACTTTGTGTACCTCTGGACACAAAACATTAACTGCAAAGATAATATCTTTGATAAAGGCAAGGAATATATATGTCTTTGCTCCATATGCTCAGCCATACACAATTATCTATTATACACAGGCATACATATACAAAAATACTGAGAGTTTAGGGGGTAAGAGTGCTCGCCATGCACATCTGGAGCCCTTCGATCAATCCCTGGAATACGTATAAAAAGCTAGAGTAATCAGGCATTCCTGTGCCAAGACATAGGCCAGCAGCTCTTAGATCAGCTAACCTGGAGTCCATTGTGGAGTGGTAGAAACTAAGGAGCAACTACACAAAATTGTTCTCACTTTCACCCCCATATGCTACCATGATATGTGACCTACTACGTGAAGCAGGTAAGGACAAAAATGTTAAAAGTGTATAGATTTTATAAATCAATACAAAACATATATTAAGTATCTTGAAGTCCAATGCGAAATAAAATGCAGACATGTTAACATTTCTTCTAAAAGCATTTCAGCCAAAAACTGCTTTTTATTTTTATTTTTTTAATTGATCCTTTTCTTTTGTTAACCCAGACCTACCAATACTTGATTCACAACAACTTTACTGATCTGCATTTCTTTTAAGTAATAATGAATTATCCATAAACTATGTCTATTCTATTTATGAGACCGTTAGTAGGGTATTGAAAACATGAGACCCCAGTGTTTCCACGAGACTTATAGTTCTTTCTTCTCTGACTCTAAAGAAAACACTGAGCAAACAAAAATATAAGTTTAATAAAGCACTTTTTCCTTGTTTTGACTTTGGTAAACATTTATTACATTGTTACCATGATAAGTATGGATGATTACCTGTATTCATTTGATATAGGGTCACTAAGTCCAAAGGGATAGAATTTGGTAAAAGTTAATATTTATCTCACAAGTTACATCCCATTTTAACTGCTAAGAAGATTTTGCTGTCTGTTATCCAGTATTAAAGAACTTTACTTGAATATAGATAAAAATAAAACACCTTTCGCCTTGGCCATTGCATCTATGGCAAAGTGGTTTACATTCTCAGATTCTTAAATGTGCATCTACATCCATCATAATATTTTGTTATGTTCAACTAATTTTATTTGTTTATGAGTGAATGTAGGTTTCAATAATTTATAAAGGTCTTTAAATAATAGTAGTCAAAATATACAAACAGAATTTATACTTCTGATATATTCTTATGGAGATATAAGTGAAAGTAATCATTTGTGTATTTTTATCTACTCTTATAGATATACACACATATGCATACATATAATATAGGAAAACTCAAGTAAATGATCTTCAAGATACATTGCCATGTGAGACTAAAACACTATCATGTATTCTTTTTTATTGCTTTCTTTTTTCTTTACAATGTTATTCCACATGTTCATATTTTTAAGCAGGATTAATAACATTTTAAAATAACGATCATACAATGATCATTCTCTAGGACATTTCAGTTTTGTTCATGTTTACATTTCTAGGCAATTCCTATATCTATCTGCCATGTAGCTGTGCTTTATCCACTTTTACTCTATTATGATGTTCTATTAGACAGATATAAATCTACTCATTAGTCTATTAGACTTCATGACAGTCATGTTGTCTCTGGCTTGACTATGCTAATTTAAAACTGATAATCATAAGTTTAACATGTGTCCAATAGTCAATGCATAAGATCCTCTAAAGAATGAAGTCTAGAAGAGGTAAATTCAGGACTCTAGGCAAACCTTTGTACAATATCACCTTATAATGGTACATTTCTTCCCTAAACTGTTATAGCAACCTGTATGCCTACTATCCTATTTGTCTTAAGTTATATTTCCACAAACATTTTGTACCATTTTTCATATAATTACTGTTAAAATAATATTTATGATGTTAAATCCTTTGGAGTATTAATTCACATTTGATTTTGAAGAGTATTAAAATTATTTTACAAAAATTCATTTTTTATTGAACTTCCTACTTCTCTACAGTGATTTAAAACTTTTTTGTTCTTATTAATTTTTAGAGCTTTCTTATTATCTTTTTCCAAAGAATAATAAACCTAGATATGATTTCTTTATCACATTTGGCTTTTGCTTTATTAAAGGTTCACATGCTCTGAAGTTACTTTTACATTTTTTTTTATTCTAATCTGACATTCTTCTAAAACTTCTTTAAGTTCTGTAAATTCTTGGTCACATATACATTTTTTCCACCTAACATATGTTTTTAAGCTATAACATATGAACCAGCATAATGCTTTTTGTATGTATGGTAACTGGTCCAGAATCATTTATTTTATTTTTTTGGAAATGAAACTCTAGACTCACTAACCTGTGATAGTATCCATTTACTTATCAAAAATATATAATCTTGTTTGACAATTGAGCTAATTTTAATAATTTCCCCACTTAGATCTTTAGCAGGTTGACCGTTACATAATCTATCATCAGCTTCCATACAACAGCACTGGTGTTAGTAGGACAAGAGAGGACATACAGATCCATCATAAAAAAAGCATGAATTTCAGTGCACTTTACACAACTAAATAATGTAATCTGTAAAATAGAAGGTATGAGATTGTTTATGGGTATCAATTTCCGGGTTTTCTTTGCATTCCTTTTCAGGAATTCACACACACTGTAGGAAAGTTAACTTTCTAAGACTCTGATCTGTAGGTCTCTGAAGCATCATTCTCTAGAGATGTTATTTTTCTCCATTCCTTTCTTAATGCTTTTTATTAAAATTGAACCAGAATATATGATTAGCCAACTGAAGTAAAGCCATACGGAATGTACTTCAAAAAAAGTGATTCATTTCCCCCTCAATTTACTTTCCCTTTGACCAGAACAGCATTTACTAAGAATGGATGACACGGGTATGTGGCAAAGTAAGTCAGGTTAATAGAACCATAGTCCAAGAGACTGAATGAATGCTAAAGCATCACCTGCCTGTGTTAATGGACACAGCCAGAGAAAAGATGCCTGCCAAGTAGGGCCACAATCTTTCAGTGCCTCCCAGGGAAAGTGAATCAATTCTTGGATGTGTATTTTTTTTACTTTTTTCTTTTTTTTTTACATCTTCTGATTGACATCTACCAAAAAGGATCAGAGGAAGTCCTGTCATCTTCCTCACTTGAAAGAAGACATTTCTCAAAAGGGATTGCGGGAAGGCATAGGAACCTCCTTGTAATTGATAATCCAATTTCCAAATGTATTGATTATGTAAAATAACTGCATGGGTACAGGGCCCATGCCTTTTTCCCTCAAATGCTTCAAACTAATCAGAATTTTAAGTGTGAGGTATTTTTTCTCATTTTACTTTCAATAAAATAAAGCAGAGAATTAGGAAGCTCTTCCTGCTGGGAGGAATTTTCTCCATAGGAATTCTTCTGTGGCTCACACTGAATGTGTGAGATGAGTAGTCAAGAAAGCTGCAAGCAGAATTTGGCCAAGAAAACTAATCTCTTTGCACACACACACATACACAGACACACACACACAGATACACACACACAGACACACACACACAGACACACACACATACACACAAATGGTAGAATAAAATTACAAAATTTCAATTATATTAGATTATAGTCATTCAGAAGATACCCATATTTGAAGAGAAAGTTTTGAGGATTTTTACTCAACTTTGAAAATGAGAATTGTTGAATTTCCAAATAGGGCAACATGAAGGACAAAATTCTTCCTCATCTGGTCACTTTCAACTCCATTTCATACCTCTTTCCCACATTCTCTAGGCTCTGACTGCACTTTTTTAAAAAGTAGTGGCAGACTTTCAAAATGTTCACAGGCTTCCTTTCTTGCCTGAAATACACTGACTTCTTTTGTAATCTGAACATTCCTGTTCACTACTCCAGCTTCCATTTGCTCAGTCCCTCTTCTTTAAAACCTCCTTTTTGTCTCCTTAAGTAAAGAAGATCTGATTACATATTCTCATGTTTTGACCCTATCTAGCTCATTCTGACCTGCCTTATGCCAGAATTAGATTGCTTCTTCTCACATCTATCCCTGGTATATTACTTTCTCTCGTCAATGCTTAATACTCTAGAAGAGGAGACTATAAAATGTTACCTTCTTGGAGCTGGAGAGATGGCTAAGCAATTAAGACTGATTGCTGCTTTTTCAGAGGACCTGTGTCCAGCTCCTAGTACCCAGGGCAGGTGGCTCACAACTCCTTATAATTTTAGCACCAGGGGAGTTAATGCCCTCTTCTGGTCTCAATCATACACACACACACACACACACACACACACATTCACACACACACATGCACATACACAAATTCATATACACACATAAATAAAAATAAAAGAAAACCATGAAAACCATTGTGTCTCAGTAGACTTTTTGACACTCCCACAAATAACCATTCAATCTGTAAGTTATCATTGAATGTTTGGTATTTAAAATTGTCTGAAGTGTGACAGCAGAGAGGAAGATATTCTCTGTGTTGTACAGAGGATGATGTGCTAATAGGCTGAATGTACTAGACCGAGGACAGATAGTAGAAATTTAGGACAGCTATGCCAAAGGTCAAAGATAAATTTTCAAAAGTAATGAGAGAACCCTGAAGCACTTAAGTTTGGGCATAACCTAGTAGATTTTCGTTATTGAAGAACATTCTGAGAATCATCACTTTTAGTAATTATTTCACCAAAGGAATAGAAAATATACAGAGTAATGGATTTAGCATGATTCAGCTATATCTGTGGTTTTACTTCTTATAAGCACTTTTGTGGTAAGTGGCAGCTCTCTTAAGTCACTCATAGGTGACCTCTACCTTATGTGCAAGTGTTCCTTCAAATTATAACCAAACAGACAATAAATTCATTCAGGAAAGACATGGGCAGGCAATGAGTTAAAAAGAAAACAATCATAGTTGAATGAGAAGAGTTCTAAAGTTGAAATTTCTGTTTTCTTTGGAAACTCAGTTGTGTCACGTGAAGTTCTTCTTGGATGGTGTCTTGCGAGAGGATATTTTGCTGAAGCAGACATGTGGGAAGGCATGTGATGTTTAGAAAGAATGTAAATGCAGCCCCACAGACAGTGAGAGGATGCTGTTGAATTGCTATGTCATTTGCTGGTCTTCACTCTGTTGGTCTTGGTGCATTGTGATGCCTTACTTCTCTTCACTGGCCTTTGGTAGTGCTTCTCTGGTCTTTGCTGGCTATGCTGTGCTTTCCTGATCATTACTTCACAGGAGTGACAAACCAAAGAACTTCTTGTGGTATTCTGGCTAATTCTTGCTACCTTCACTGATTCCTGGTGTTTCAGCAGAGCCTTGTGGTTTCTGTTGGACTATGCCATCTCTACTAATTCATGTTTGGTGTTTGGCTATTTGACTACACTCCAAGAATGGAATCACCCCAAAGAATTACTTCTAAACAGGGCCATATCCCCATTTCCTATTAACCATTCTTTCCGCCTAGGTCTGGTAGATGAGCTCGAAGGGAGGTTGAAGCATTCAAGAACCCTAACTAAAGTAAGATTAAGCCTACATGGTCCACTGTTTCAATAATTGATAGAATGGGCTGGGACATGGAGTAGGAAAGACAAAAGGTGTAATAAACCCTTTTCTTCTCCAAGTTGTTTTTGTTGAGAATGCTTCATCTCATAGCAACAGAAAAATAGCTAGAACAGGTGGCTTTGGCTTTCATTTTTGAGACAAAATTGATTAAGATTTAACATGATGGATACAATGATGTTTGGCATGTGCCTAAAAATCATGTGTGCACATACCCCCAGGAACATGTACACACACATACACACACACACTCGGGGGGGGGGGTGGAGAGAGAGACAGAGAGAGACAGAGAAAGACACAGAGAGATAGACAGATAGAGGGAAGGAGGGAGGGAGGAATGGAGGGAGGGAGGAGGAAAGAGAGGGAAGGAGAGAGACAGAGATAGAGAGACAGAGAGATAGAAAGAGAGACAGACAGAGAGAGGGAGGGAGAGAGAGAGAAAGCAAGAGAGAGGGGGAAAGATAGATAGATAGATAGATAGATAGATAGATAGATAGATAGATAGA
>NW_021604604.1:5790169-5804740 GCF_004785775.1 Grammomys surdaster
AGATAGATAGATAGATAGATAGATAGATAGATAGATAGATAGATAGATAGAGCATTGTGTTTTGCATCCAAACTGAGGCTAGCACAGGATTTCTAAGAGATATTTTGAATAGTAGAGTTTTCATTTTCCTAAGTGAAAGATTTCAGTCCTTATCTTTATATTATTTAGTCTGTGAAAGATTTTGAGTACAATAGTCAATACAATTTTAGTGTTTTCTTAGCTCCAACTGACACAATCAAATACTGAAGAGTAGGTAGCCCAATACAAATTTATTGTTCTGAGTTTTCAGAATGTAAACCTAAGATTAGGAGGTTAACAGAGAGGTCTGGAGAGGGTTCTTTTCCTTCCTTGTCATGACTTCCATTCACTATGGCTCATATGGCAAATGCAGTGCCAAGCTCCCTGGTGCCTCTGCCTTCAAGATCTTAGTTCTATCCTGAGTATCGTTCTTTATAGCCTCCTCTAACCCTAACAACTCCCAAACACAAATCTAGAAATATCATGACACTGGAGTTTATGTCTTAAACATGCAGATTTGTAGGAAACAAAGCCATAATAAGATTGAATCAAAACATTGCAATCAAGTGTTAGAAAATGTTTGAAATTTACACTGAGAACTGTGAAGTTCGAGGACCACTAATGCTTCTAATGTTTCTCAGAACACTGAATTAATCAACTTCTTTAAAAAAAACCACATTAATTTACAACAATATTTTCACCAAAAACATAATTCCAGGAGGCAGGCTCCCATTTCATAATGTATTTGTCGGTTAAACTTTTTTCCATGTTTTAATCCATCAGGTTTTGAGGATGCAAATCACTAAATGTGGCCACAGTAACCACAAGTCTCACATGGTAAGTTTTCTACTATGTCATAACTTGATATAATTAACTATCAAGTGGGAAAGATAAATTCTTGGATCTCATGTAACATTTAGAGACATACACAAACACACACACATTCATTCATTCATTCATTCATTCATTCATTCATTCATTTTAGCTAGTTTAAAAATAAGTAAATATTTCTTTCTTACAAAGATGACAGTGTGGCTTCTTTAACACTGTTTATTGACAAAGCAAACATTTCACTTGACATTTTTGTTTTAGTACTTGAATTTTAAGAAATTTCAACATTCATGGCTAATGTAGGTGGGATAAGTATTTATTTTCAAATTTTTTCATAAAACTTGTCCTGTGGAGCATCCAACTCAGGCCTCATGCATGACAGATAGTCTAATAATAAGCTGCATTCCATTCCTAAATGATTAATTTTAAATAAATGAAGTCATAGATTTGTTTTTAAAATTACATGAAGAATGTATCACCAGTGTTGAAAGAAATGTGCTTTTGTGAAAGCTGGTTAATATGAAGATTGTAAAGTTTTTCAAAGGGAACTTCTTCTATCTTAATTGCTTAGGTTTCAAAGTCCACTCTCAGAATGGAAATCCTTCCAGAGCAGTGAATGATTCTACCACTGCTATGCAAGCTATCCAGTGCTCTGAGTGGCACATAAAGCTTCTCAGTAAACCATTGCTGACTTTCCTCATGCAGCAATGCTGGGGAGAAATGGGACACATTGTTTCAGTTTAATTTGCTACATTTATAATGACATGGTTATTCTGAT
The DNA here is from genome assembly GCF_004785775.1 of Grammomys surdaster. Classification (NCBI taxonomy): domain Eukaryota; kingdom Metazoa; phylum Chordata; class Mammalia; order Rodentia; family Muridae; genus Grammomys; species Grammomys surdaster. Next base: position 5,791,797 of record NW_021604604.1, read on the forward strand.
GAGGGACTGAGCTTGAGCAAAGGAATGCACCTGGAAGCTGGAGGAAACTGGACAGCCCAAGTGTGAAAGGACAGGGGAACTTATATTGCAGATGGAACCAGAGGGAGAAATGAAGAAAAGAAAAAAAAAAAGCAAAAGCAATAGAAGAATGGGATCATGTTGATTGAATGGAAAAGACAAACAAACAGAAAATATCTAACTGTGACTTCTGCAGAGCACAGGACAACATGGAAAGAGCGGTAAAACATGAATAAAGGTTTTGGACAAGAGGAGATGCGGTTTCAGGTCTGCAAATTCTCCAGGACAGCTACCCCTAGGGCTCCGTAGAAGCTCAGTAAGAGGCTGGGAGCACTGCTTCTGTCCGCACCAGCAGGATGGTTGCCAGGAAACTGAGGGCAGCTTTGGGGATGCATGAGTGGGAACTCAGGAAGAAAAATCTGCAGACTTCACAGAAGGAAAGGATAGTCTGGGAAAGATGAGCCACAGGAAAGAGAGCTGAGCTTCAAACTAGAAAAATCTCCAGCATGGGCAAAGCCATGGAGCAAATAAACTAGTAAAATGAAATTTCTGATCAGGACATTCATTATTATTGCTTTGGGAAAACAAAAACAAAACAAAACAAAAAAACAAACCTCACAGTAATTTATTGCGAAAGTTCTAAGAATGCCTGACATTCTCTGTCTCCCTTGACCACGGTGAATTAATCTATCTCTACCTATCTCCAGGTAGGCAAAGGCTGGGTGTCCACTCTCAATGACATCCCATTGCCTTTCTTTAAGCTCTCAACTCAGCCTCTCATTCCTGCAGGAGTTTCTCCTGAATAACTGTGACTGTCAAAATCTGCACCTGGTCTCCAGTTTAGTATTCTTGTGTGAGTGTTCCCCATCCCTGCTGGGCAGATGTCTTACATTCTTTCCAACCTTCACATCAACTTTCAGCTTCCTTCTGGCACTCAGGATATTATTATACTCACACATATGATCCTGTCTGTTTTCTTTTTTTCTCTTGCTAGACATATTTATTCCAAGAGGAAAAAAAATCTGACTCTGTCTTGATTGCATAAACGCTTCGGAGAGAGCTATAATTTATAATTTAATCTAGCAATGATCTGTACATTATTGTGCTGAGTTGGGTGCTGGGTACAGCGACATAAAGGCAGAGAGGGCTATTCTGTCCTCTAAATGGGCAAGCACTCAGTTTAGAAACAGTATTGACAAGTTAAGATCCTTTCTTACTCTGGAGATTTAATATCTTAGCAATCACCTTCTAATTTTATTGTTGTTTGCTTTCTGAAAAAAGAGATCATAAAGACAACTTCTAAGTGAACAGTTATTTAATCATCATACACACACACACACACACACACACACACACACACACAGACAAACACATACACACACTCACTCACACAGAGGGATAGCTTCCCAAACAAAATAATCTCGTGTCTTTGGAGCTATGCTATGTAGACAAGAGGGTAGGCTATCCCAGATAAGAAAGACTGTTGTAATCTTTTTGATTTATTTATTTATTTATTTATTTATTTATTTATTTATTTATTTATTTATTGCATTTCAAAGTATCTCTGGAACTGTCATTTAATGTATCAGCATGTGGGGGAAGCTGCTTTTCACTCCTGCAACTATGGGAGCGAGAGAGACCAGTGAATATCCCCGTTTTCCCCACTATGTGTCATAGAGGCAAATCTCATGCTTAAAGACTACAATTTATGGTAAAGCAGTTTAGATACTGTCTCACAGGTGATTATTTCTTCATTTTTATCTTTTTCAAGTCATTTCCCTCCCACACATTGCTATGAATCCAAACACTTTCCCTTCAGCAATCTCAGAATTAATTGCTTCCAGAAGATTATTCTCTATTTAGTTTTTCAGGAAATCCAGACATTGATTCTAATCATGTAAAACTTTAAACACACATACAGTATATTACACAGAGTATGCACTATAATCACAAAGGCAATTAATATAAATAATGTATCTTATGTAATATAAAAATATATTTACAATACATGGGTAATTACATCATATAGTGAAAAACCTGTGGTGCAAATCATTAACAGTACTTAGTATTTAGCCTATTATATAAAGGAGATAGTCTGAAGCAGCAAACAAGACTTAAGGATTTCTTGGGAGTTAGCAGAAAACTGAATAGGAAGGTAGAGAAACATTCTGGTCAGAGGAAAGCAATGGAGAACTATTTATATATGATAAGGAATAGAGTTTCTGTGAAACACTGAATGCTTACTGTGGCCAAAGCACTAGAAGGTACAAGGGGAAAAAGAAAGCCAGGTCTAGAATTTAGTGGTGTGGCAGAGTTTTTGATTATCCAAACCCCAGCATCCCTAACACCAAACGCATTCCAATTCCTGTGTCTGCATCCTTCTTTCCACAGTTTGCCCCCATGCCCAAAGCCCACTCTTTATAGTGCCACTTAGGACTATGGTAAAAAACAGGTAAGGAAGGAACATCTTTTTCTAAGTGTCATCTCTGTTGTGGTTTTGAGACAAGTTTGACCATGTACCTATCCCAAGCTGGGCCCTGAATTCACTCTGCATTTCAGGCCATCCCTCAACTCAGTAGTTTTCTCGCATCTGTCTCCTAACTGCTGGAATTTCATAAATGTGGGCCCACACTTGGCTCCTTGGCAGATATCACAGGAAAATTCCTACCCCACGGCAGATGTAGAGAACCCCCAGAGACACCAATGTGTAAGCCAGTTATCTTTTAAAAAATAAATCTTTACTAAGGGGCTTCCCTGAAAAGGCTATTTCCAAGCCTTTCATGATTTTTATAATAAAGACAGAAATTCCAACATAGTCTGTAATGTCCCAGGGAAGTGTTGAAGTGCTTTCAATTCTGGACACCTCAAAACATGAGGAGGGCAGGAATTGGCTACCTCCCTCTTCCCCACCAAAAGGCTTGTGCCCCCACCATCAACTCTTGTAAGAATTTGTTACCCTGACAGTTATCAAGCTTCACTCCTTGTTTGATCTTATGAAGTGTCTACTCCCACCCTGACTACAGCCCCTAAGCATATAGATAAAGTATCTTCCAACATTCCTGTGCTTGCCACACAAACCATCCCCCAGAGACCTTGGCTACCACCCCAGGTGCATAATACCCCTTTCTCTCTAACCCCCAATAAATGAAACCAGTGCTTCAAAGCTGTTCCTGGGTGTGTTGATTGTCTGCACATTCATCATGAGGACTGAGATCCTGCAATGCACTCTCCAGGGCCAGGCTAAGCTTCCCTCTCTCCAGTCTAGTTTGGTGTGCAACTGGCCTGGCTACCCTGAGGGGGAAACAGACTCAGGGTGGTAGTCTAGACCAACTGTGAGTTCTACCTAAAGACCTTACCCTGTGCCATTTGATAAGGTCTTACTCTGTCTTCTATCCTTGCTAAAAAAAAGAAAAAGAAAAACAAAAGAAAAGAAAAAAGATAACAACAACAAAACAAAACAAGAACAAAGGATGCTGGTTGTTCAATGGCACCATATACCTTGCTACCTCCTGTTTTTTCCCTATTCAACTTATGATGCGGGGTCTGTGTATCTAGATGCTAAGCTACTACATTATTTGACTCTTTAAACAATAATTGCATTTTATGAAAAATAAAACTTGAGGATCTCCAAGCTACTATGGAAGTGAACGGGGTCAACAGAGCCACTGGTCATCCATCTTTCTATTATTTATGATTCTGTGAATGCAGCAGCCATATTTTCCTCATCTCTAGCCCTGATGTTAATATTTAGTAAATATAAACAAGGGATGTAAAATGCTCATGGAATTAATGACTACAGAAAATACTGTATTTTTTTCCTTTAATTAACCAGGGCCTCATTATATATCCAAGATTGCTCTAGAAGATGCTACATTATCCCGGATTGGCCTCTGCAGTATAACAGACATGCATCACTATACCTAGATTCTAACACTGCACTTTTAGATAATAGCATTGCTTCAGAACTGACCATATGATGCTTTATGTGAATTTAATCTCTTAATTTGAAATGACTGCAATGTGATACCAGACCATAGCCCTGCAAAGCAGGATCTGCATCAGGTCTCATGATTGCCATGATTTCACAGAACCTCAGGTCCTTCATGTCAGCAACCAGAGCTCAGTCATGGAGAAAGCTAAGCCATCTGAACAGATAAAAGGATAAGTACCCCGGAGACAGTGGTTTAACTTTACCAGTGACCGCAAATTACCCTATGTTGCTCTTGGTCACTTACTGGAAAGAGGAGGTGAGGGCTGGTGAGAAACTGCAGTCTTGGCTTTCTACTTAATAATCCCATTCATAAATGATCAACAGATGGACTTTTCCCTGTCACTCAGCAGCCCTTCCATGTGGTTAGTGAATACATGAATTGCATAATGCATTCTTAAGCTAAATAGGAACAAATGCCTGATTACTAATGAATATGTGATTGCTTCCTGACAATAACACAGTAATCATATTTACCCAATAGATATTTGATACTGACAACTATTTACAATTTGCTTTACTTAAGACTCAGAATTCATGTTTTTAAATAAAAAATATGTAAAAGGTCATCACATACTACAGTTATGACTTCAAGACTGTTCCAAGCTAAGGTATTGATTTATGTGGTACAAATACTTATTGCACATGTGACATTAATGGAACAGAATGTAGAATAACAATAATAAGGAAACTAAGACTATGTTACTAAATCTCACTGAATGGCTGGTGGGGATCACAACCATAGGTGACAGTAGCCTCATTCCTTGACATTATTTAATTAGCACATTAGTAGGAACATCATCAATGAGAAGGTGAGAAAGAGTGTAGAAGTTTGGAGACAAGGCTATTGGGGCCAGTTCACGTTCTCCTTCTCATTTCTTCATGTTTCCCTTTTTCAACTCTTACTTTTATCTCCATAACACTGTTTCAATTATTTCCCCAGCCTCAGAATCTTCCTGTGTTTGCTGGAGAGTGAACAACCACATCACCAGTTCATGGTAAAGATTAGATGCTGTGAAGTCCCAATTGCAATGAGTATCATCTAGCAGACACTTGCATGAAGAACCCCCACTGCTCCCACCATAATGACCGATGCACAGATTCCATACCCACTCTTACTATGAAGATAACTATTATGAAGCATAGTAAACCGATCACAATGGTTGTGGCGTATCCCACCACAACATCTAGACACTACTTTGCATCCCTCAGCCACTATTCCATATGACACCTTAGAGACATTCCACTTTGTTCACATATTAAAGGGTAGTGAGCAGTCATTTTAGGAATTAAGGTAAGGACAAAAAATGAACATTATTGTCTTGTGAGATTGGACTTGGGGTTAAAGAGTCTACTGCGGTTACGGTCTTTCTTTCACTCTCATGGCATAATCTTCTTACAAGAAAGTGTAAGTTCTGTTTAATCCATTGCTACCTATTGCTAGAACAATTTCAAGGGGAACTGTTAGAGAAGGGGAGGGTGAAAGAGAGAAGAACATGTAAGTGGTGAACATCAGCTGCTAACATCCTCTTCAGTCAGCCTCTTCAATTTATGCTCTCCTAGCACAGAGTCCAAGATATCAACAAAACCTGGAAAGAATGAGGAAGGGGAATGGTGAGACTCATAAAAGAGTCGATAGGTTGGATAACACAAAGTCGTAAGGAAGGGAAAAAGCTCTGCCATGGAAAAATGATGCGACAGAAAACTCATTTGCCAGTGAAGACTGACTGACACACAAGGGGTTTGTGCAAACTGACATGTTAAACTACAAATAAGCCACAAGGACCTACTTGCTATTAGGAAGGAGTTGACCATTTCATTACAAAAACAGTGTAGAAATACAAAAGTCCGTTAAAATAACCTATAAAATATAGATGACAGAATACAAGTTGGCCCAGAAAAAAAGTCTGATAGGAAATGGAAAGCAAAAAGACATTAAAGATGGGACTTTCATTTTTATTTTAATAGTTTTTTGACATAAAGATGTATAACAATAAGAAGACTTTCAAACAAAACATTATTTAAAAATATTAAAAAAAAAATCTCATTTGATCGTACTGCCTAGAGATAACTTACTGCTGTTAACATTTTCAATTTCCTTACATTCCCTCTCCCTCAGAAACCTCTTTGCATTTCTTTAGATAATCCATTCTCTCAATATAAAAGTGACTATGTCATATTTTGTCCTCTTTCTTCAAATCTCCCATCTGCCACAAACTTCCTCCCTCTCAGTTGATGATTTAACTTTCAATTTCACTTCCAGGGCAGAAACTATTAAGAGCTTGCCCAGTAAATGCTTCTGGGGAAGTCTGATCCTTCAATTTTATCTTTTGAAAGATGTGTTCCCAGTTTCTACAAAGACACATACACAAATGCACCCACACCCACAAGACTGCTTTCATTCCACATCACACAAAACAAAACAAAAATTTCTTTAGTGTAACATCTTTTCTAGCTGTGATTCTCACTCTTTGTAGCCCTTCATAAAATTATTTTAAAGGTTTGCTAAAAATGCTAACCCAGTCTTCACATTGCATTTCCTCTCCATCCCTTTCTCAGCTATCTATAGCCATGGCTCCTTCAAAGCTCTTCATACCCACTATTCACTGAAATCCTCATTGCTTCTCTGATGCCCAGCAGGGATTCAGTAAGTTCTCTGTGTGCCTTTTCATTACTAGAGGATATTTTGGACTGCATGATTTTATTATTATAAAGACAAATCTAATCTAGGCTATATTGCTATATATTCATTGGTATTTGAATAGGTTTATAAAACTAGATAAAAAAAATAAAAATATGTCAAGCATTCCTAAAAGCATTAAAGGCACAAAGCCCTGTGCTACAAACCTGAATGGATGAGCCTTCCTTGACTGAATTTCAGATCTCCTTACTGAATGGAAATGAGGACATGACCAAAGGTAGTTATGATTGAAGAACCAGTTTTTTTGAGATATGAGAAAAGTACAGCCAGAAGCAACTGGAAGGTTCTAGCCTGAACTGGGCCATGAAAGGAGAGATTGCTGGAATAGCAAGAGAGGAGGAGGAAAGGAGGAAGGTGCCAATGGGACCAAGAGAGTACATGGGAACCAAGGGAACCAAGAACTAATCAATAGGGCACTTAGTCATATAAACTGAGGAGTCATTTAGGAATCATTTAGAAATCAGAACCTACCGGAAGGATGCTAAGCCCTATCACTGAGTTAGAGAAGTTTAGGGTAGGAGGCGGGGTGAGGAGAGCTGGAAGGAGCCACTGTGACAGAGTGATTTTTGGAGAGCTGGCTAGTGTCTACATTTATGTTAGTTGGCACATCAATTGGCCATTTGTCCCTGGTTTCTTTGACAAGCACCTACATCACAGTCATAGCAGCTCTGATTCCACAGGCATGATAGCTCTCTTGAGATCTCCCATCATGGTGCTTTAATGGCACTCTGCATTGCTTCTCTTTCCTACACACTGGATGCTATTGCAAGTAGGCACTTTCTATGTTTGCTTTGCCAGCGTACTCTGGAATACCCTAGGTCTTAGTCTAGGACACTTCTCATGTTACCTCCACCATCCACCAGTACCTTTAATCTACAATGTTTTTAAGAATTTAAAATTGTTAAATTTGTACAAATTGTTTCTCCTACTTCTGCTTACAGCCTTAGGCTCATAAATCTTAACTGCACATGTGATATCTCAATATTCTGTAGGACTCTCAAATTTAATGTTTAAAATAGAACCACACCCTGCCTTCATTCTTGCTCCTCCTTGGAATTTTGCATCAAAACGCCACTGAAGTGCATTCAATTGGAAGGGCCTGAATCTTTGAAATCACCATGTCTTTTTCTTTTTCCTTATGCTGATTTACTTAAATCATAACAATATCAGTAATATCTTCAAAATCTATGCAGAACACTCGAACTGGCGGGATGGATCAGAACTGATGTACACTCCACAGAGTGAAAAAATAGTGATTTGACTAATGAATTAAAATAAAGTATGGGCAAGAATAACAAGACAGGAAGCATCTTAAGTCATCCTCAGACAGATGGAGATAATTACCCACATGCATTGCAATTAGGTGTTAAGCTATACAAATAAAACCATTTTATATAAAGAAGATGTAAGGTAACACCTAAGTGAATAACCACTTGGAGTGTGGATTGGAGAGTTTGACATATTGCAGACAAAGGTATAACATAAAAGGATAAAAGATGAGAAGATCATAATGTCAGAGGGCATGGTTATGTCCCCAAGGTGATGGAGGGAACAGTAGCGACCAAGTGTTACAAAGATACCTTAAAAGAGTCAGAACAAAGTCCTGGGTAGCACCAGAACCCAAGAGATGAGGACAGTTCCTGAGTAGATGATCAGCAGAAATTTCTGATCAAAGATATTAAGGTCAGAGCTAACAATTGTGGCAGTTCATGATTGGTCATAACAAACTTAAAAGGAGAATTAAAAACATGAAGGAGTTTTCAATGAGAGGCATCCATCAGAGACATCTGTAGTAGAAGAAAAGTAGCCTACTTACTAAAGGGAGAAAAATGAGTGAAACAAGTTCATGAAATACAAAGTGCGGGAAAGATGATAGGAAGTGAGGCGAAATCTAGAGTGGATTGTCAGGGGCCCAGTGTGAAGACAAAGATTACCAATGGAGGCTGGAAGCTCCTTGCTTTATTTCAACTTAGAATTCAATGTTCCCTCTCTTCACTTAGAACTAATTCAGGAATGGCTCACATTCCTTTTGTGCACAGAAAGCAGCCATCCAAATGCTTTGGAAGAATGTGAGTGAATATATCAACATCACTACATCCTCTTTAATATGTTGTGGTCCCCCTCCACATCAGATTCTCAGGAGACAGTGTGTCCCCAAATCACACAACATTTTCATTCTCCAGCCCAGCTTTTTCTTGTGGTCTGCATTTTACAGCAAACAATATTGGAACAGCCATAAGTCATTGCTGTTGGCCAATGAATGAGTTGACTTCTCAGACCAAATTGAATCACTAAAATTGACAACATACAAAATGGCAATTGCCATGTAACTGATAACATTTTTTTTTTTTGCCTCTTAGCATGACAGGATACAATTCAGGATGCTAACATACCATGTGTAATTTCTGTTTAATTTTCTGTTTTGGTTTAGAAGGTTGCCAAGAAAAATAATGTCCTGGTGATGAATATTTTTTGAGACTGCCCTGCTGAACATTGAATCAGAGTGTAAAATGAACCAAATTACTGGTAAGATTATTTAAGTAATCCAAAGGGTCTCCCTTTCTTTTCTGTCACCTGTGTTGTTTGGCTGTTATCAATTACTTTGCAGGCCAAAGCAATTTCAACTTAAATTGCATACAGAGGGGAACAGGAGAAGAGGCATGCGAATGACATGGCCTGAGCAACTGAGTTGCAGCCAACAATGAATTAAATTAAGTGTCTCCTGAATTACCCAAGATATCTGCAGGTGCCCGATAACTAGAGTGTTTGTTCTTTTCCATCTTATACCTTGTAGGAAAAAAATGCATCACATCACTTCCATGTTATGGGATTTTCTAGTTATGTTGCTATGGAAACCTGCCACTTCCTTTCATTAACAAACACTCACACATAAGGAAAAGTGGAATACAAATGCATAAACACATTATTCCAAAACCCTACATGCAAAATAAGCAGTTGGTATCTCAGCCCAATGAGGAAGAACTATATTAGATTCTTTCTTTGTGGATCATGGATTTATTCAGTATTCAGTATTCCCTTCCCCCCAGAGACTCATGGTCCCAGAGGACGGGGATATTTCCCAAGACAGTCAGCATGTATTATAAGATGCTATAGCACACCTGCCCTGATTTCCTACTTACAATTAATGACAAGAAAGAAACGCTATTTTTCATTTGTTTTGTAGAAGCCACTGGTCCAGATCCCTACTACAAATTTTGTGACAGAGAATTAATTGTTAGACTCATGTTTTCAATTAGTTCATTTTCAAAACAGGTGATATGTGAAATGTTTTCTTTCTACAGCATCAATATAACATATTGGTATGTGTCAGAAATCTCCTTATGTAACAAGACAGTGTTATTTTTGAGGGAGAAACAATACTTAGATTAAAAGACACACTCCACTTTGAATTGAATTATAAAAATTAAAGTATAGTCATCAAAGATAATTAGGTAATCTCTTTAACTTCTTCATTCACTTAGCCAACCCTAACTAGGTGTCATCCTCCTGCATCTGTAATCTTCTTTTCAGGGTCTTCTTGTAAGAGGTAGAAAAATAGAACTGTTCCTGTGATTTCTTTCTCAATACTTAGGTCGTGTGAATAGAAAAAGGTGTTCTGTATCAAGAGAATTTGTCGAAAGTATTTTTCAGCGGCAGGCATTTTGGGTAAAATCTTTGGCATCTTCTATGTATAAGACAATTATATCATCTACAAGTAAGGATGCACTAATTTCTTTCTATTCTTTTGTATCCCTTCTACCTCCTCTCCTGTTTACTAGCTAAAATTTTAAACATTATATTGAATAGAAAATAGAAGATGGATGTCTTTGTTTTATTCCTGATTTCAGTGAAATGTTTCAGGTTTTTTTTTGTTAGTAAGATGTATGCCAAAGACATGTAAATTTTCGTTATTTCGTGGAGATGTTTTCTCTATCCTTAGTCTATTCAGTACTTTTATCATGAAAGAATATTAGATTTTGTCCGAGGTCTTTTTTGCATCCAATGGGAAGATCTTGAAGTTCTTATCATTCAGACTATTATTTGATAGATTACATTTATTGATTTATGAACATTGGACTATCATTGTGATGAACGAGTGTAAAATAGTGGCTTTATCATTGTAGAGATCTTTTTGATGGGTTTTGGAATTAAAATTTTAGTTTTTTATTAACTTTTGTGATTATGTTCATTTGGAGATTGGAGTATAATATTTTTTTTTATTTTTGTATCATCAGCCAAGAAAGACAGATCCTTCATTTTCTCTCAGATATGTGGATCTGGGTTTTGAATCTTCAGATCTGAATGTTCAAATTTAAGCTAGGAAACTAAAAATGGTGACATTGGGAAATAGGGAGTATAGTACCAATGGTTTGAGATGGAAATGTTAATGAGAAAGCTTTAAGTCATGGATGAAAAGGAATGCCAGAGTAAAAGAATATGGGAATAACTAACACAAATGATATTCAAAGAAACTATTTTCCAAATGTAGGTATGCATGCAGGTAGAGATATATGTGAAGTGTGTGTGTGTGTGTGTGTGTGTGTGTGTGTGTGTGTGTGTAAATGGAAGTATCCTATACTCCCAGATAATGCCTCTTGGAGATGTTGTATGATATCAAACAAAAACTATAGCACTAGTATTGGATACCTTCTTCTTAGTCATTGGTGAGGCTTTCCTCAGTCATTCAACTATTGTTGGTTTTGAGACAATGTCTCTTAGTCCATGTATTAGCTGTCCATGTATTAGCTGTCTGGCTGGCCAGTGAGCTTCCAGACTCTACCTGTCTCTTCCTCATTAGTGCCGAGATAAAAACTTGCAATAGGCTAAGAGGCTACAGTATGACCCAGACCTTCGTACAGCTGACAGTATGATGGAAGTATCATTCAGTCCTTGGAACCCAGCACTTAGGCAGCAACAGCTGCCAAAATGAGAACAAAGACATAATCCATCAAAATCCATAGTTCTGGGAAAGCCCCTAAATGAATTAACCTTGCTTTTATGGCTTCCATGGTTCTGCTTCTGGCTAACTGTTCTTGCTAACTGAGGAGTGCCAACTCAGGATATGTTTTTTTTATGGGAAAGGCTAGGGACTGCTCTGAGTTAGTAGAAGCAATTATAGCCGTCAGTCATTTAATAAAGACTTTTCTATTGGCTTTAGCCATGCCAGTCTTCTCACATGGAGACTTCACAAAAGATCAGCACCTTCATGTTTAGCCTTTAAAAGGTCCTGGAAATCACAACACTAGTACTTATGCTTGTGTGGCAGGCACTTTATTGGCTGAGCCATATCTTCCCCTTCTAATTTTACTATTCTTACACTCTCAATCTCTTTTACTAAATGAGAGCCTAATCAATGAGATTCATGCCAGATTTTAAGGTGGAAAACAAGGGCAGAGAGGATGTTGCTCCAATCTGCTGCATTTGTCCAAGCCACATCCTGAGACCTAACTCCTAGAGTGATGCTTTCTCATGATTGGCCATTTCTATTATATTACAGAAATAGTAATATCTCAAACCAAATTATGATTCCACAGCGAGAATGCAAATGTACGTGTCTGTAAATGATGTAGTGTGCTAAGTGTTCCTTCACTGTTTCCACTAACTAGCTCCAGCTCCATATGGCTAGCTAGGAAAATGTAAGCATTCTTTATGAGGACAAAGAAAAACATATGAAGATGTGATTAGTCTTTAAACTTTGAGAATGAAAGAATATCCTAGATTACTCAGATGGGGCTTAAATATGCATGTAATGAGGATTATTCTTTCTCTCCTCTCTAACAACACAACAACAACACACAACAACAACAACAACAACAATGGTAAGAAGACATAGCCAGAAGAAGTTAGATAATGGTGTCACAAAAGATCAGAGTAAAGCTGTCAATAAGCCAAGGTACTACCTGCTAGAGGAAACCAGAGGCTGTCTTTAACATTCTACCAAGGGAGGGTATCCACCTTGAACAAGGACTTTGGACTAGTCATAATACTTACAAATTTTATAGGTTACTGAATTGAGAACTGTAAGTAAACTAACTTCTGTTGTGCTTTAACAATGTTTTGTGAGAATCTCAGAGTAGTAAATTAACATAATACTGACAGAAAACCATATCACCTTCCCCTTTCTAAAAGTAATATATATATATATATATATATATATATATATATATATATATATATATATCAGTAAAAGTAATATATATAATTCATATGTTATATATTCTATATTATCTACATATA
>NW_021604604.1:5809840-5842498 GCF_004785775.1 Grammomys surdaster
AGTTAGGAGGATGTTTGGGTCTCCTTGGCCAGCCAGTGTAGAAAAAGTTGCAAATTTCAGATTTGTTGAGAGACTTGACTCGAAAAACAAGCTGGAGTCCAACACAGGAAGATACTTGATATTGACTTCTGCCTCTACACACACATCTGGTCATGGTTCCTCATCCCATACACACATGATCATGTATAACATGTACACACACATGGGATTTTTGTTATGTCCACATTTGTCTAAGTTTGTGGTTGGAGCTATCAAATGAATCCTTGTTAGGTATTCTTCAGTTATTAACAGTCTTTACCATTTACCATGTCAGATACCTGTCAAGGAGCTGGGCTAACAGCTGTGCCCTAGAGGGTCAGAGATAAAAGAAACAAGCACAATATTAAGTGATAGATATTCTGTAACAGGAGGCAGTAGCACACACTAGAAGACACTAAAGAAGGTCATGGAATCAAGAGACATTTACAGAAAGACCTATTTACCTGAGGTCTACCACAGGTGGTCCAGATAAGGAGTATGAAAGAGAAGGAATATTATCAGCAAAAATTATAGACTTGAATAATGTCAGCATTTACCATATCTTAAAATAGTTAGAAGAGTGAAACTGTAATCCCCAGAATTTAAGAATAAGTGAAAATCATTGGAGCTCAGATCAGGTAAGAGATAAAGTTGGGAAACTGAAGAGCTTCCATTCTATTCACACCATAAAAAGTTCATGCCTTGGGTTAAAAAGATTATGTCTGCCATAAGAGAAAACATTCTAATATTGTTTTTACCTAGTGTATTGCTAGGAAAAAAGACCATGGCCAAGGCAACATATAAAATGTCTAATTTGGAGCTCAAGGTTGTAAAGGGTTGAAATCTATACGTATCATGGCAGGGTACATGGCAGCACGCAGGCAAATGCAGTGCTGGGTAAGTAGCTAAGAGGTCATACCTTAAGACATAACTGCTGGGCAGAGAGAGCTAGCTGGAAATGGCTTGGGGTTTTGAAATCGTAAAGCCCAGCCATAGTGACACACCTCCTTCAACAAAGTCATACCTCCTAATCCTTCCCAAAAGTTCTACCAATTGGGGACCAAGTATTCAAACATATGAGTCTATGTGTGCATTTCTCATTCAACCCACCACAAATAGCAAGACTTTCAAAATAGCAATGAATCAGATAACTAACTGAACTATCCCAGGTAGGAGGGGAAGGTAAAGACACAAAGTATGATACCTAAACTTAGTTGTCAACTAGATATACCTGGGAATTGGAAACGCCAACTGAAGAACTATTTCCATCAGATGGGTCTGTGGACATGCCTTTGTGTTACTTTAATTTTTTCAAAACCTATTTTAAATGATGCTTCTTAAATGTTTTAACTTGTCTTTAAGCCTACCACCCACCAGAGGTGGTAGAAAAGAAAGGATACAGGGGTGGGGAGGAGTAGAACTGTTTAGAAAGATTCTTTGGAGAACCTCACATCTGCATTGTCTGGAAACCAGTAGTTCAGTTCACAGATCAGCAGGCAGTGGCAGGTCAATCCACTTGCAAACATTTTACAGATACACCAGTAGTCCAGTTTGGTACAGTCGAGATAGCAAACAGGAATCAGCAGTGGTGCCACTATCTAGTAGAAACAGCCAAGCCTCAGCCTAGGCTCAAATCAGCAGGAGGGGCCAGGAGGAACTCCAAGAGGAGTTTTTGGCTGTGCCTCCCTCAGGGAAGTGAAAAATCAGTGAAGACTCCAGATCAACAAGCCTTGCACAGCTAGCTCTATAAGCAAGCCTAGCTCAGCTCTTGTCACTGTCTGTCAAGTCCTTATTTATGACCTCTACACATCACATGTCCTCCATGTGTCTTGCCTCAGCATGTGTGTCTGTCTCAGCTGACACTGCTTTGCCAATCTGCCCAAGTCCAAGGAAACAACACAAAACTGCAGCACACCACCGGAAGTTTTTTAGTGTGTTTCTCTCTATGGAATTCTGACAAATGTACCTCAACTATGCAGTGTAAAGTAGATCAGTATCAAGGTGTTGTTAGCCAAGAATCCTACATCACATGTCCTTTCATGTGCTTGCTTTAGCAGAACATCCTTTCACCTGTGTCTGCTTCAGTGAAATATTCCTTCACAAGTTTGCCATAGCCTTTCATGTATGTGTTCACTTCAGCCTTTCATGTTTCTGCCCCAGCAAAACACCATCTAACACAACTGACTTTCCAAAGAATTCTTAAGTTTCCATTGCCCCTTTGGGGCATTTTATTAATTTAAAATCTATGTAGGAGAGCTCAGATTCCTCTGAGGAGTACCATCCCTGGAAAGGCATAGTGAATGTTACCCTAGAAATAAACTAATGAACAACAGTCTTCCAGGTTCCTGCCTTTAGCTCCCGTCCTGACCTTCTTCAATGATAGACAGTTAGATAAAAGTGTAAGATAAAATAAATTCTTTCCTTCTCAAATTGCTTTTGGTCATAGCATTGATCACAGCACCAAACCATAAACGAAAGCAGAAACCATCACGAAAGAATTGTTGGGTTAAGGGAAGTCTATGAAGTACGTATTTTTAAGATGTGATCATTCTTCAAATGATGAGCTTTGGTGAGAAGATAGGACTCCAGAATCACAGTAAGATTTCACATAGAAACAAAGTAGTGGTGGATAGAGAGAGTAGCGTGATGAGAAAAAGATGGATGTTACATGGGGGAATTCAACAATCCCTTTAATGTGTCTCAGCAGAGATTCACACACATGCTGCTGTGGATCTACACCTGAATTTCCAGAGCAACCAACCTGGGTACAACTGCATATTGCTGTTTTAAACCGTGGGAAAGCTGGCCAGTCAAGTCCACAAAGTTGCATATTGTGTACAATAAGGTAGCAAGGTGATGTGCTTTCTCCTACTTGAGGATACCGTGTCTTTCATTTCATTTTATTCTCTCTTCATTAAATTCTCCACTGGGAAGCCTCAGTTCTAAAGCCTCTTACACTGGCTTTAGAACAGAGAAAATGTCCTGCTATAGTAAGCATACTAATAATCTTGTTGTGGGGGATTTGAATAAGAACAGTCCACATAGGTTCTTACATTTGAATGCATAGGGAGTGGCACTATTTTAAAAATTAGGAGGTATGGTCTTCTTTGGGCAGGTGTGGCCTTGTTGGAGGAAGCTTGCATGTTGGAGCATGGGGTGGGCCTTGAGGTTTCAAAAGTCCAAGTCTCTCTATTCCTTCTGCCTATGGATTCAGATATAGAACTCTCAACATCTCCAGCACTATGTCTGCCTCTGTACCTACATGTTCCTCACCATCCTCCACACCATGATGGTAATGGGCAAAACGTGTAAAACTCTAAGCCATCCCCAATTAAATGCTTTATTGTATAAGCATTGCATGGTCATGGTGTCTCTTCACAGCAATAGAACACTGACTTACACAATTATGTAAGAGTTTTTTTTAAATTAACATATAATGATCCAATTGGGATCTATTTTGTTCTTTTTGTAAGAGAGGTAAGTAATGCCAGCTTATATCAAAGTCACAGTCTTCAATTGGTAATCTGTTTGTAATTTATGGAATACTGACATGTATCACCCATGCACAAAAATCTTACTTCAGAATTTCCACATCTGTCTCTAATCTACCTTGCTAATGAATCTTTCTGATGAAGCCATCAATATTACATTTGCATGGCAAAAAATAGAGAATGTGAAGCAGCAGGGTGGATAATAAACAAAGCAAGGTTAAATACTCACTCACATGGTGTCCTCTCCAGGGATGGATGTGGAAGAGCTGCCCAATTCATTTCCCATCCCAGTTCTCCTCTGTCTAACCCATTGTCCTCATCCTCAGAATCATGTCTTGTTTAAATTTTATCATTTCTTGATCTTTGTTCTGATCTCAAATTTTGCTAATAACTCTAAGCCTGATGTCAGTTTTTTTTTTTTAATTTTAAATTCATTCCCTATGAGAATTAGGAGCTGCCAGTTCATTTGGGTTACATCTGAACGTTACATCTGAACTTTAAAAAGTAACCTGGTATTCCAGGACATATATGAACATTCTTTCAGTCCACTATTTATCTCTAGTTTGTATTAAAAAAATGGCATAGTATTGGAATCAGAAGAGTGGTTAAATATCTGTGGGCACAATGTACCAAGCCGTTAGTAAAGCTGGTTTATCAAATGTGGAAGGTTTGTGGTGAGCCAATTTCCCTAATACTCCGTGTGCGCCTGGCAGTTATTACTAACCCAGTTCCACAGTTTACTAGAGGATCCCAGGCAGGGCAACTATAAACAGAAAATCATCTTTAAGAGAGGGTATCAAACTTGTCAATTAAATGTTGTGTCAATTACTTATCCTTAAAAGTGTGTCAATTACTTATTCCTTCCTTCAATCTTCTTTTGAAGTTTAAACTGGGCACAATTTCAGACCCACTACAACTAGGATCATGATGCCACAATCCTGCTTTGCATCTATTTTAATATTAATGAAGAAACATCCACAATGGTTTTCTTCATAGTGCCTGCCTTTAATGATTCATCTTAGCATTAGAACAACACAGAAAGCTCTTGAATAATGACCTAGAATTGTCTGCTGTACTTTCCTGGTAACTCTTTCTATAAAATCTTATGGACAAGTGACTGGATGCCACACTACTCTTCAAGTTGTTGTAAATTTGTTTCCCTATACTCATGTGTCTTTGGCCTGGAATCTTCTTAGCCAGTGCCTTGACCCATAAACAATCATACAGGTGCTTCAAATCTCAAATCAAGAATTGTTTCTTTCTGAAACTAACTTTTGTTTCATTTTTAAATTGATTTAGTTAATGATGATGATGATCGGTGTGTGTGTGTGTATTATGACTTAATGTGAATATGGGGAGAACTATGCCATGGTATACAAGTGTACTTCAGAGGACATCTTTAGGATATGATTTTCTCCTTCTACTGTGGATTTTAAGACAGGAGTGGGCAACTGTTTTATGCATTGAGCAATCTCTCTGGCTTCTAAAACTCATATTTGACGCAGATAATGGAAATTCAGGTTTTATGATAGTTTCCACAGTACTGTTGTGATCATCATCCCCATCTCTTGTCCTTGTCAACCTACTCCTTCTTTCTCACATGTACATATCACGTACATAACGTTAATATGAAACAGTTTGCCATTCCCTATTTGGACTAATTCTGAGTGTTTATGGAGGTATGCATTATCTATATATTTCCAAGCAAGGACGGAGTCATGGACCATAGGGAAATCAGTTTAGACAAGGTTTTACAACTAATTATGAGTACTATTGCCTCAGAGTCTCAGAACCTTTATGGAGCTCTGTGTTCCACCAAGATTAAGTGCATGTAGTATCAGGATATGCTAGAATAGTATCTCTAGGTTTCAGAGTTGCTATCTTCCTTAGCCAATAGAAGATGTAACTAAAAGCAGACATTTTAGTTATTTAGCATTTGCTAGGGATTTCCCAACAAATGTCATAAATATTGAATCTTCATAATACTTTTTAAAGTAAGTGCTTGGACACACCCAACTTACAGTTAAGAAGATTTAGCCAGAGGAAGCACAAAGCTGGGACAAGCAGAAGTAAGATTTGAACCAAGATTTATTCTCTACAGCTCACATCTGGAGCTGGGAGGTTTTGTGGCTCTCCAGATAAGAAATATAAGAACTTAGGAGACCTGCTGTTTAGAACTAAGTCCCCCTTGCCTTGGAGACAGAGATCGTATGCTTTGGTTTGTTTAATCCAGTGTTAAGGATGGCCCTTGTAAATCAAAAACTCTGAGTTTGATCACAGCAACCTTAGAGTCAACAGCTGGTCACTAAAACACTGACACTCTACGCTTTTTTTTCCAAACCCAGGAAAAACCAAAGTCCTCTTCTCTCACTCTTCAGCTTCCTTTAACTGTGAAGCTACACATTTGCCTTAGGACAAATGAATATAATTTAATACAGTTTGGAAACACTTGTCCCCTGCACTGCAGCTATGTAAAAGAATCATTGGCAGAGAAACTGCAGCTTTAGGAGCAATCCTTGGTCCACAGAGCAGGGACCTCTTGTCAGAAGCAGAGGTAAAATAGATTTGAAACACCTCCAGGCCACTGAGGTTCACATCAGGAAAGTATGTGAATCTTTACTCTCTGACTCACTGCTACTTAAGTAATTTTGATTCTAAAGAAGTGAATAATGATTTATAAAGCCCATTCTCTAGAACTCATACCCCCTCTCATCTCTACCACTCTGTGAAGGCAAACTGAGCTGCATTATATTGAAATTGAGGCAGCAAGTAGTATGTTCACATGCCTTGATCAAAGCACCTTCCTGGGTACACTGGGAAGGTTCAAGGTTAGATCAAGAGTGGTAGGAAAACCATTACTGCAAAGATTCTAATGAAATTAACCTGGGACATGGAAACCACAATCCAATCACAGAAACGCCAACTTATTTTTCCTTTAAAACCAACTGCAAATATATTGCCCCTGTTTTTTAAATTATCTACTTCATTAGGTTAAGAAATTGCTTTTTCATTGCTAGCAAGCAGCTCTTCATCAGGGATAGTGTATCCGAATGCCAAAATGCTAAGGCTTAAATATTTAAACTGCATCTATTGAAGAAAGAAGGAAAATCACTTGAAGTTAGAAGCTGCTGGTTACTCTGCTTTCACAGTTTGACAAGTAGTTCAACAAATACCTCACCACACAGTATCGATGTTTACTGTCTTGGAGTGATTTTTTTTTCCTCTCCAAGGCAAATGAAAACGATGAGTATAACTTAGCTACATGAAAATGGATAACTTTTTAATTAAAATACATTATTGAACCAGACAAGCAAGCTCAGCGTCACCCATAGTTCCTCAGCAATTTCTACCCATGTAGGCACAGGAACGTTTCTTCTCCAGGCCAAGTGTGAAGATTATGGTAAATTGTCAAAATTAATATGCGATGCTTGGTGTGAGTAACCTGCTCAGCCCCAACACTCTGATGGGGAGCAGGGCGGATTCTTATCAGTAAAATTGCTCATGAACATCACAAATAACCAGCTAAAACATCAAAATTAAGGGTTTCCTAGTGATACTTTCATGCCTGTGTCATATTAGTGGCTCCCAGGAGCTCTTTATTAGTTACTAATTTATACTTTATCTTTTAAATTTTACCTTAAGTTTATTATGCATGAAGCTCAATACAGAGTGCTTTAATCTTAAATGATTTTAGTAGCATAGTTATTAGACCAAAGTTCACAGCACTTCCCCGAAATACTAGAAGCACGATGGTTTGAGAAACTCCTACCTATGATTGTGAAAGAACAAGAGACATAAACAATATAGTTGTAGACCATACTGTCTTAAAAGGCTGGTCAATGGCTGCCGGGAGAGGAGGAGGCATTTTCTTTATGGAGTAACCATAGGTTAGGTGACCGCTCTTAAGTAGATAGCCCCCTACTCATGCTCATGAAAGAATCCTAACTAAATTCAGTGAGTGAGCCACACAGCAAAAGACATGAAAGTGGAAAAGGCATCACCTGGGAAGAGGTAGGTCAGCAGTAGTCCAAGGGGTCAGAGAAAATGGTAGGGATGTCATAATACACTGTGTACACATGTGGACTTGTCAATAAAACATACATTTTAAAAGTCTCTTCTTTGCCCCATTTTAATTGTAAGCATATAGCTTATAACTATAATGTTTAATTAAAGAAGCCACAAAAACGTTACTTTGTACTGCAGGTAATGGGTAATGGTGGCGGTATAATAGACAGAGATAAAGATAGAGAAAAACTTTCATAAACATCTCAGAGTTGAGAGTTCAGGTAATGGTAAAGTCTGTGAAAGACTTTCCAGGCACTTGCTATATTTAAATACTGTCAGAACACAAAACCATGAAACAAGTATATGCCCTCAGTGAAAAACTCTGGCAAGGATGACACAAGACAGAGGTGACAATGAACTTTCTATGAATTGGGCTATGTGGTCTAAATCTTGACCTGGCAGTAAACTGTAAGGAGAGAATGATTATGTCCTATATGAAGGATTAGTAGCAACTGCTTCCTCTCATACATTGTAGGCAGCAGGGTATGAATTTATTTGGAAACTCTAATTGCTTACTCTGAGGAGTGGGTGGGAGGGTGGGGGAGCACCCTCTTAGAAGCAGGGGAAGGGGGAATGGGATATGGAGGTTTTGGAGGAGAAACCAGGAAAGGGGATAGCGTTTGAAATGTAAATAAATAAAATAACCAATTAAAAAAACTGAAGGAAAAAAACAAACATAGTACTCACTGACCAGATGACACATAAAAGCTCCCTGTTTCTGAGAGTGTGCTTCGTCCCCTTAGGGGTGCACAGAAATCATGAGACTCACCTAGGGAGATTTTGCAACTACATGTGGATCCTCCTGCTGGAGTCTAAAGGAGGAATGACAGAATTGTGAGGTGGAAATTATTATCCTGCTTTATAGCTTTTCTTCTCCTCAAATAAAACTCCAAGAACTAAGTAAAAGTGTAATCTTACACATTTTGAAATGGGATGATTTTGAAAGAGCAGAAGCATGGCTTCTTTATTGAAATTAAGTAGTACCTCCACAACCACGGTCTGTTTGCTGAAAACAAAACTGGTTGGCACAAATATTTTCTGGGTTCATCCCTCTGTATTCCCACCAGATGACTTGACCCCTTGTCTCTCCTCCATGGAAACTCTCCAGCAGTCATAGGTAGGGGGACCAAACAGGCATATTTTAAAGAGGCAGTCCTGACAGAGGTCAGGCAGGGTCTGTTCTTCATTTGAGCATGTATCAGTTCTGTGCCAGCCACTTGCTAAGTTGGAAATGTTGAAAAACATGGTTACTGTTTAGTCTATAAAAATAAGATTGGAGGAAACAGTCTGAACTGAATGGTAGCTGCTCCTTTTTGGAACAACTGAGTAGAGCCTGGGAGAAAGGTGGTTTGAGAAACACTGCTGTTCTCTCTGTAGAAAACAATCTGTGATCTCCACAGACTCAAAAATGCATGCTTCTGAAAGTGACCAGAAACCTTTACTATCTTACCAGACAAGGTATAAAATGCCACTTGGGTAATATTGAAACATTTTAGAATTCTTGCTAGTGCTACTTCACAGAGCCACAGTGAATGCAACTCCTTATTTGTGATTGATTTCTTCAGCACATTAAGGAGAGAGTCCTGAAACACCTCTCTGTGTGCATCCTTGATGTGGAATGCTGGGGTAATTGTGTCCAGCGTGTAAAGCCAGCTTCCCTCTGTCCAACAGTTATTTATTGAAGACAGCTAATAGCCATCTGCTGTCTCATATAGCTGTCCTGTCTGGAAAATCTGTTGGTTTGAATGTTATTCTTCTTTTCCTGAACCATACTTGGCTCTGAACCATCACTAGGAAGTGGCCAGCTATCCACCTTCTATATGGAGCATCGGTTACTGAAAATACCTCGGCATAGTGGGTGACCTTCACCTGTTACTACCCTGCTACAAGGCTTGGTGTCATGTTTTGCTTTTTAGAGGTTGACTATTGCTCCTCAGAGCCCATCCAAAAATACTCAGGATCAAGAAACCATCATAAGCCGAAGCATCTCTTTGGTGCAAGACCTATTTCTGTCTAGAGCTTGGACACTGCCTTAAGTTACCTGTACATTCAAGTGAAAATCTCTCCCAATGAAAGCACTTTGAACACTAACCATTTATGTTTCACCTCCTTTTTTTCTGAGATCCATTTGTGAACTACTGACACTTGCTGCTACTTCAGGAAAATGTATAGGTACACCAAAAAAACCACTTATATGTTACTATGTCTACTTAAAAAATACTCAGAAATTCAGATTTAGTTTTTAAAGGCTATTTTTATAACTGAATAGTGGCTGGTAGCATAGGAATGTAAAATAAGTATAGAGATCTCCTGCTGATGGTGATGCAACATATATAAAGCGTGAATTGAAAAGAATCCCTTTGCTTCCTTAATTACGGCTTTTAATGACGTGGGAAAAGTTCAATTTAGCATAAGTGACTTTATATGCATTAAATACATGTGAGTTACATGTTGTAAGATGGCACTGTATTTTTAATATTTTGAATATTATGTACCTCATCCCAAGCTTACTTATTGAATACTTGGTCCCCAAGTGTCATTATTTTGGCTGATTTTGGAAAACATCTAGAATGATGGGGTCATTTGTTCATGAAG
Source organism: Grammomys surdaster (assembly GCF_004785775.1). Taxonomy (NCBI): domain Eukaryota; kingdom Metazoa; phylum Chordata; class Mammalia; order Rodentia; family Muridae; genus Grammomys; species Grammomys surdaster. The sequence goes on from NW_021604604.1 coordinate 5,820,010, forward strand.
GAGGTCATGGGACAGGACTTTGGAACTCATAAATTGCCTGTAGTAACTGTCTTGCTCTCAGCTGTAGAGAAGCAAACTCCTCTACCATAAACTCTTGTTTCCATGATGTGCTGCATAAACTCATGGGGCCAAGCAACCACTAACTGGACATTCTAAGAACACGATCCAAAACAAGCATTTCTACTTTAAAGCTCTGGCAAATATTTGGTCACAGTGAATAATAGCTGCAAGGATCAATGGTTATACAGTTATATGTTTTACTTAAATAGCCTTAGTGCCAAGTATTCATGTACTTTTTGAATCTTTGCAATGTATATCCTTACTTACATCAATCAAACATATGTTGCTTAAAACATCTACCAAATACATTTTTATAAGCAGAAATCACAGCTTATAGGTACATAGGTAATTTGTGCACATTTCCCTGTTTATATATAATGTTTTATTTCTCTCCTAGGACCCATGTGACCTACTACCTTTTAACTTATCTGCCTCCTCGGTTTCTTTTGTACTCTTAGATTGTTGTAGTTATGTATGTATGTGTATATATACATATATATACATATATATATATGTATATATATATGTATATATATATAGTAAACTTAATTAACAGAGTGCCATTTATAAATCCCTCACTGCATATATGAATATATTACACACACATATATGTATACATGTACATATATACATATATGTAATATTCTTCAGTATTTTCATAAAGATACACAAACCAATTTCATCCAATTTAATAGCTGCATGGTTCAATGCTTCATGGTCCAATATATAATTCCTATTTGAGGGATTTGATGGTTTTCAGAAATCCTTGCTGTACATTTTATTTTTGATAGAGATTAAGTCTTCCTCTGGCATTACAATCTCTTCTCTTGCCTCTGTTAGATATTAACATGCCAAGGCCTTGGGCTTTGGCAGTTCATTTCTTGCTAGAGTTCACCGAGCTTCTTCATTAGGTGCATGTATTGTTGGAAAAAAATTTGCTGCTTTCATTCCCAGTATTTTTTTTTTTATGTTTGGTTCTTTTTCTTTCCTTCTTTTCTAATGCTATATTTTTTGAGTTATTTTCTTTATTATTGTGATCTTACTGATCATAGATGTTAAGTTCTACTCTGCTTTACTTTGTTTTCTCCTTCCTAGGTTTTAAATATTCCTTTTACTTTTAGAGAATATGATTTGACTATTTCTCTGTTCCCTTTCATCCCTCCAAACACTTCCATATCATTTTTCTCTCTTTAAAATTCATTACATCTTCTTACATTAATTCTTGTTATATACCTCTTCTTAGTTTGTATGCCTGAATCTGTAGTGGACCTGTATCTTTAGTGGACCTGTGTCTTGGACATGTGGCATCCTTGGATGCCCTTACTGAAATACATCCCAAACATGGACAGAGCCTCTCCCTCCCTCCCTGGATGTAGCAATACTCATATACTTTTTAAAAGTCTTGACTCATGTTAATGGTATGTTATTAATTTGGCCTTATATGAACAAAGATATTATAACTATTTTCATGCCAAGAAACTCTCTGCTGGAATAAGGCTTCAACAAATGTCTTGAACCTAAAGATGATCCTTTGTTTTGGATAAGTCTGTGGCTACTCTTTACAGTGAATATACATTACACATATCTAAGAATGATGAGTAAGAGGCTGTGAATCTGAAGAGTGGTAGGGATGTTAAACCTAAAGGGAGGAGAGGTAGGGGATAACAAATGTACGTAGAATATACATATGGAAAATTCTTAGAATAAATATTAAAAAAAAGATTTAGCAAATAAAAATATTTCAGAAAAGAATGTATTCTTTAATGCAATTTTTCAATTTTTTAAAATGATTTTGGCTTAAGTTACCCAGAAAAACTTTCCCAGCTTCAGGATTATAAAATAGATCACTGTTAATATTTTGATTAAATTATTTAAAGTATGTTTATAATAAATCATGTTAATTTAAATAATATCTTCAAATCTTGTGGAAATTAGGAGAAATGAAAATTTAACTAGCATTATGTATTGATTGGAGAAAGGGAATGCTTACTCCTGTACATAGCTGAAGAAATTGATAATTACAACATCTATTGAATTCAGGCTGCTCCCTACTCTAAGTTACTCCACATTATGTGGAAGCTGCTCCACACACTAAATTACTGCACATCCTGTGAAACTCTGATTTTTCATGCTGTGCTCTGCACAGACACACTTGCTCTTATAAGCAGTTTGAATCCAGTTTCATGCTGGAGGATGATTGTGCACCTGGGTTAACATAAATAGTGCTTTCTCTTTGGTACCCAGCCTAAACACATGCCAATAAAGAACTTATTTTTTGGAGTAGAAAGAATGTGATCCCATTCATTTACTGCAGTGTGAGGACATGGATATATTAAAATCATGGTAGAAAAAGAGGGTACAAGAAGACGAATATTTGTTTGGACACAAAAAACAGTAAGTAGTTGTAACCTTCTCACCTATAACTCATAAACTGGTAGACACATTATGCTGCAGTACTAATGGCCTCACAGACTTGCCATCTGATCAGCTAATATGTGCATAACAAGACCGACAGGCAGAGAACATGCTTACTGTATCACAGGCTTCAGCCTCTTCTGCCTGATTTCCCAGTGCAACCTGCCACACATTGTTTTACACATTATTTGTCTGGATCTGATACAGCCCGTTAACTTCTGGAGATGGGACAACTCTATTGGTTAGTCCTGACTCTATAGTAAGATCTAGAGCTAGCAGCCATGGTAAATTCCCAGCTTCCTTTGGTCAGTTATCTCCCTATAGAGCCTATCTGCATTTCTATTATCACCTCTGAATGTCAGGTCTTATTCTGTAACCCTACTACACATACAAGCACACACACTAGCACACATGCACACACACACACACATACACAGACACACAGAGTCATACACTCACATATCCATTGTCATTCACAGATACAGTCATACACAATTATTCACATAACCATACACCCACACACATTGAACATACACAATCATATATACACAGACACAGAGAGAAAGGGAGAGGGATATCCATTTACTGTTGATATATAATGTATAATCTTAGAGTTACAGCCAATACTTAAGGTTAGAATAGAATAACCCATTTTTCTTAAACCAGTGCTAGTATGTGAAGCAAGGTTACCTGATATATTTCTGCCAGTGAAACCAGCATACTTGGTGAATTCATTATTATTCAATAAATTCTGACATTGTGGAAAGACACAAACTCTTGTCTAGGTTTTTGACATAGTATTCCCAAGACACCAATTACAAGACATTTTCTTCCATCATTTTTGCCTTCAGTAGAAACTTATATTTCAACACTTCCACTAGTTTCACTCAAAATATTTCTGTAGCCCTCAGGCGAGGCATATCAGCACTGTACTGGGGAGCCGCCACAATGATCCCATTAGTGTTAGCGAACACGGTTATTAGACTTATTACTTTTTATATGTCTGAGTTCTAAGACTTGAGAAATTGAAATAAGAGTTGACTTTTAAGCAACATTTATGCTATATCTACTACTTTTCTGTGACATTAAAAAAGCCATTAAAAAAAGATAGTAGCAGAATAATTGGCAGATACAGGAATGTATCTACTAACTCAAAGTCAAAGCCTCACATGTACTGTGATTCGCAGTTTTGTATTGAGGTTTCAGTCTTCCATACATTGTGATTCGTATTGCGAAGAGCACAATGCATCTCACATCTAATAAAAGCATCTTGCAGGCATCCGAAGTAGAGCCAATCCCTTATTCACAATTTTACCTTAGCTGGTTGTAACTGATAATGTCTCTGCAACATTCTTGTCATAGTCTAAATTCTCTCATCACAAGATTTTTGTTCAATTTGGTATCATAACAGAAACCAAAGGTTTATGATGACAGAAAATGGAACAAAATACCTTGTAATTGGTTTATTATCGATTTCCAAATTTGTTTTAGAAAAAAATATGGATTTGTAGTTAAATAGAACATTTAAAGCAAATGCATAATTTTCACCTTAAAAGAAATATAAATTATTTATTCTTGAGAAAAAGAAGAAAGACCATTGCCATCAAAATACTTCTACTCCAAATACTGTGTTTTAATATGGTAACAGTTTCATAACATTGGCAGTTTTAGAACAAAGGAAGTCATAAATCAAGAGAATTTTCACAAACATTGGTAGAAACACTGAGGAGTAGTTACAGCAAATTGAAGAAACTCATACTATAGGCCTGAGTCAGTATCTCATAGCACTCTCACCTTGGGGTGCGAAGATCTAGGAATTGTTCATATACTTTAAAATGATTTGCCTCATAGCCACAGGTTGTTATGTCACACACAGGGATAGTAAATGAATGGCTACTTAGAGATTCAAGGTTAGATCCAAACCAAATGTAATGCTGAATATTCCAGATATCTTATCAAGCAACCCTGGTCCTTCACTCCACTCCCCTTGGAACTTTGGTTCATAGAGCAGAGGATAACACAAGAACCAGGATGAGATATGCAACTGCTGTATATTAGTTCCTGTTACACACTGATAACCTGTAACATCAGAGTTAAAATTTCAAGATTGAATGGACAGAGACTACAAAATTGCAAATTTAAAAAATTTCCAAGGCAGAATCTGGTTGTAGCAGAATTTCTTCACAGGAAGTCTTTGGAAGTCATTATAATCTGCACACATAAATGGTACATGTATCTGTCTAGTAGAATGGACATCCTGAACTAGCCAAGTAACCATATTTTCCCGTTGTGAATGGATAAGACCATTTAAGTCAGCCTTTAAAAGTTAGGCATGCACGTTAGTTAAATTCCTAGAGAGAAAGCTAATAAACAATGGCACTTTAGTAAAACTTGATAGAAAAGCATTATTAAAGAAGGTAAGATTACAAGCAAGAACTGCAGTAATAGTATATGCTATTTATATTGTATTTTCTATAAAATATCTATCAGAAATGTTAGTGGTCTTCACAAAAATTGTTATAAACTAGTGACAGTATTATCTTCTTTTATATATAAGAAAACTGAACTAGAGAGTGTAGGTCATTCATTGAGGACTGTGTAAACACAACTGTCTTGCCTATGGGTCTACAAATCAAAGTATCAAAGGTCTATCTTAACCATTGTGCCAGACTGAATTCCTCAATAAAAGGAGGTTTATTTTTCAGGCTGTGATAGGTTTTGCATTTATTTGTTCTAATTCACTATGGAAATGGTCAGGATCTGTCAATCTTGTACTGGTAAAAAAAAAAGTCCTTTAGTTTCCAGCATTGAACAGTGTCATGCACAGTACACTGTCACCTTACTGATTAAACAGACTAATTTTGACTCTCTTTTTAACTCACTGATGTATGAATGCATTTGTGTGATAGCATTATTTAATTGACTTATTGCTGCCTTACAAATAGAGAATATAAAAAGATATGGCTGCCAGTGTTCTCAAAAAGCACAGGTCAAAAAAGCAAAGAGATGCATTCCGGGGATGAAGGTTCCTAAGTGTACCTAAAGTCTGGAGACAGGCAGTCTCTTCTGAGGTTGCTTCGGTAATGGATGAAACTGATCATGGGTACTCTGCTTTCTATCCAAGGACATACTTCAGGTGATCACCCCTCAGCCTGTCTCCCATTCATGATCTGTCCACCATGGGCTCATAATTCCTGTCTGTTTTCATTGTGTGGAATTACCCATGTTCATTCTACCTATATCTCTGCCTTCAGCAGTTTTATTGCTTGTTATACTACTGACTTGGGTCTAGCTCCAGGGAGTATCACTCTCCAAGATCTTTTACTGCTCTAAGCCTAGTACTATACCCCTCTTCAGAAAGACAGAGCTAACGAAACACGTGTGTCCAGAGCAGAAACAAAGATACTTGGGAATAAGTGATTCATACCACTGTAGAGAAAAGAAACCTGGTAATGCTGAATCTGCTGATGTTGCTGCTGACACTAGATGGCTTAGGGGAAGAGTAAATTACCCAAGAGGACTGTGAAAATGAGAATTTGGATGTTTGCAGGTATATCTCAGAGAATCACTCAGAGAACCTAGGACAGAGCCCCATTTGTCTTTCTTTCTGAACATCTTTGAATCTTGAGCCTGTTACTTTAAATTGCCATCCTGAATGGAATAAATTTGTTTCTGCTCAACATTTGTGTCTTTACTGTATTCTGTTATGGCACAGATTACTGGATGCTTGTGATCTCTGCTCTCTATTAAAAGTCATTTAAAAAGTCCTAATAATGCCACTCTTCTTCAGGATCTGTTTTTATTTTAGGTTTTATCTTTGAAGCAAGATGGGTCAGCGCTTATAAATCATCATGAAAATAACTAATCCCCTCTCTTCCCTGAAAGCCGTTTAGTCCTGCTATTCATCAAGTGTCCTGGAAAGCCATGAAATATTATTTGGAACTACAATTAAAATATTAGTATTTGAAGACAAGAAGAAAGAACGATAGAAAACTTAACATTAGTAATATACTTCCTGAAAACCCAATGAAGACAATAGATAATACTTAAGCTTTTTAATATAGCATATGGGGAGCCTAAAGCACACATAAATGATTATTAGACTTGCACAGAAGAATAATCATTTGAATTTAATATTCTATAACTTAAAAAGTAAGATTGTGGTTTGATTGATGTGAGCATGCATAGTCTATGAAAAAAGAGAAGGGGATTTGCATTTTCTAGTTTGCCTAATTTTAATGTTTACATATTAATTTTCAGATAGTAAAAATCATTATATAACAGTAATTTTATGGTTAGTAATCAATATATAGCAACTGAATGAAGTGCATGTATAATTTTTAATCAGTTTTCAAAATAAAATATGTAGTTAGAATTGTAGGTAGAAACAGAACAGAGCAAATAGTTCACTACATTCAAAGAAGATAATAAGTATTCCCATTAGCTTTTTTTATATACTTTAATCTTTCTTTGACAACTAAATTCATGCTCACAATTCCATATACATTGACACATGTTCACTTAGTTTTGTGTCCGAATTCTGACACTTCTTCTTCACTCTGTCATTCATGTGGTAATCCCACATTCTTCATAATCACATATACTCATGGTAAACTTTGATTAAAATGCTCTTCCCTTGCTATTAATGGTTACAGAAACTAGTAATATAAACATCAAACATGTAAAATATCAAATTAGTAGCCCAATAGCAAATAAAGATAGATATATGAAAAAGATAAGCTGTGAGATGCAAGTAACAGGACTTAGCTGAACCATTAAAAAAAAAACCACTTTCTTGATGAACTATACAGAGGATTAACTTGGAGATAGTTGAAATACTTGCATACTAAATTATATTTTAAATAGGAAGATGAATAAAAGCTTTCAGATATTGCTGTCAGTGAACCAGAAAATAAGATGGTATTTTAAATTCACTTCCTGCATTATTTGTATGGCTGATTGAAGCTGTTGAATATTAAAATGTTTAATAACTGAAGACTGTATTTTAGAGTTATAATGATAGGCCTGGTATTTAGCTTAAATTTAAACTTTAAAGTAGAAATGAAGCTTATTCATAATGACACATACATATAGACACGGCCATAGCAAAGGTTTGCCATAATGAATGATATATTTATCTGTATTTTAAAATCAGTTTCTGAGTTGAATTGCTCTTAACAGTAATATGGGGAACCATCTTGGAATTAATCTTAGAACTTAGTCTTAAATTGTGTATGCATGTGTCTGTGTGTGTGCGTGTGTATGTGTGTGTGTCTTCCTATGTAGAGAGTGGTTAGGAAGGCATGGGAAAAAGCAAACGTGAGTTAATGAGATAGGGAGTGTAGTTCAAAGCATTTGCTTTGTTTGTTTGCACAGCTTGTATTCACTATGAAAACATTCTACTTGTTTTTTTCCTACATTGGATATAAAAAAAGAAACCGGATCCGGCAGAACTCAGAGACATAATCAAGGATAATTGACGGTCAATACAATGGACTTTGATGTCCCTATTTAAAAATTCCTGGCCCTTGTCTAGTAGTAAATGGCTTCAAATTAACACTTTAAATTTGACTTGCACTTTCTATTCTCTTTCGACCCACTGTGAAGAATGGCCTATTTAAGGTGTGTGAGGATACTAGGTATTTGGTTTATAACATCTCATCATTCACAAAGATCTACCACAGTCTGTGATTCAGATCTCCAAACTCATAGTTTGTTTCCCCTTCATTTTCATGGAGCTTTTTGGCTGGTAGCTTTTCCAACCACAATGATTGTTAGGTCTTACACTGGCCTTTCCCTTTTCTATTGCACCAATCTCAGATCAGGAATTATATCTACAAAAAAAAATTGAAACTGTCATCTTGAGCTAGCAAGATAGCTTAATAAGTAAATATGCTGTTGTCATGTCTGATGATCAGAATTAAGACCTGGAGACTAACATTGAAAAGACAATCTAACTCTTTAATTTGTTCTCCATCCCCCCACCACAGCAAGACCCGTGGAAAGCGTACATGCGTGTATGTGTACATCCATGCACCCTCCCATACACAATTTAAAACTGAGATCTAAGACAAACTCAAGATTATTATAATTATTATATTATTGCTAATATATCAATATAAAATTATTTTATTGATTTATAATAAAATAGCACAATTTTATCATATATATTTAAATTTAAAGAGGGAAAACTATACTATCTAGTTTCTCTACTATCACTACAGACTCCACTGTCAGATAAGACTAGATCCTTGAAGAACCCCAGGCTGGGAAGTACACACTGTAGCTCCCAGTGTTCAAAGTACCCAGACCACTCTTTTTAAGCATATTCAACACAGGCCTCAGATGATGATTTAGCTCAGTTCTCCTTTCTGGGCTATCCTTCTCTCTTCATTTTTTTAGCCTCTTACTTCTTTGCCTAATAAAATTCAACCTGCTTATTAGTTAGTGCCAAATGTTCATTCTTTCTCAAATTTGTTCATGCATGGCACAACATAAATTAACTCCTTCCTTTAATAACTTTTCTCTGATTAGTCTGCTGTTACTGTTTATTCATATGTCTCTTTCTTTGCCTTAGATGACATAATAATCTCAGCCAGAAACCAAAGTCTATCCTGCATGGAACAATGTGGATGTTTCTCTCCAGTGCCTCTTACAGGGTCTAGGTCAGAACTGATTGAATGAACAAGTAGTGGAAGTGATTTCAAGGTAGGTGCTTTTATTTGAAAACTTTTAAGGAGAGTCTGTTTTCTGTGTGATATGGGTCACAACAAAATTATCATGGTGGGGCCTCTGAGGCCTAAGTTCAATTTAAACAAGGTGCAGAGATTTATATATTATCATTACTATAATAGTTTAAGTAGGCAAAAGATGTTTTTAAATTTTTTTTTAAAGTTCATAGAAATCACCGAAGATCTGTAGCAGGTTGATCTGATGTTTTGATAGGAAATCTGTGTGCAAACCCTGAACATCCTGTTTCCCAATTGGTTCTTGATGGTTCATTAAAGATTCTAGCAACTAATGAGCTGGGGGGGAGGGGGAGGGAAAGGCAGGACTTCCAGTTTTCCTGCAGTCAGACCAGCAGACTATGAAGAGAAGAAGAATTTCACCAAGCTTGTAGAGAAAAAGAGCCAACAGCTATGTGGCTGTTGGCTGCTTCCCAGACTGAACCTGAGTTAGCAGGCAGGATATTACAAACATAATTAAGCTGAGGGCAGATTTAGGGGGCTGAACACGGAGAAGATAACTGAGAAACTAAAGTTGAGCCCAGATTTAGGTGCTGTAGCATGTATATCCCTGCATAGTAACTAAATATGATAAAAGAAAAATTTAAAGAAGCCACCAACTTTCTTTTGTACTTTCTAATGCTATAACTATTTCACGCTTGTCTGTTTCACATAGTCTTACCATATCACCAAGAAGTAAGTTAAAACTTGGAAAAAAATCAAGAAATGTATTTTAACCTGAAATTTTTACTTATACCTTATTATTTCTGCTGAAATCTATTCTAAATATATCTCTGCTGCAATGGGTTTTATTACAAATGCATGCAACCCCATGCATGCATTTGTATTGTAAAACAATCACTTTCCCAATAAATTTAATTTATCTCAAAAAGTTATAAAATCAGTAATAAAAACTGTACAGAAATTGTAGTTATTTTTAGGTAACTACATAGAAAATGACTTACCCCCAGTTGCCACAGTGACTTCATTTAGAAAATGACCATAAAATGGAAAATCGAAGGACAGATTCACTCTCTGCAAGGAACAATATCAGAAGAGAAAAAAAATCAATAATGTGCAGAATGGTAAATGTAAAATAGAGAGCTTTTCAATTAAAGCTAAATGATGTTTCTCTTTTTCCCAATTGGTATTGCAGTTGACCTTAAAACCTAGGTGGTGGATGGTACTAAAGAATATGTTTTGGCAATTGAGTATCTCAACCATGTGAAAAGAATTACATTAAGTTATGATCTATTGACTTCTTTCTGATTTATGAAAATTTTCTGTAAATTTAAATTCTAAATCAACTTATTTTCTCTCAGCCCTTATCACTGTTATTTCATCATATACCAATATATTTCTATCATTTAATGTGTAAGCTATAGGGGATAGTTTGTCATTTTTACCAGTTTATTAGAAAACAGTAGAACGTGACAAATGATGAGACTGAGTGAATGGAAATCAATGACAGGGCTTTTTGCACCATTACTGCTTTGTTCATTATTTTTACACATCCTAACATAAAATGTGATTGATGGACGAAGAAGTCATGGAGTTATAGATGGAGAGCTGAGGACATCATCCTGTTTGTTTATTGCAGGGAGCTATCCAGACATAGCGTATCATTTCCATTTTAAAAGAATGAACAGCGGTTATTGTAGAATTACTTTGATTTGATACAGGGTAAATTGGAGAGGTTTGGGTAGAGAATTCAAAAGTCTTAGTGTTCTTAAAGAAAGCCTAAAATAATGATTATTAATATATAAGAGCATATATATATTTTGTTTAACACTTATGAATATAAAACTAGTAAAATAAAAAAGACCAAAATAGCTCTTTGTATGTATAAATGATTACAAGGCAAGAAACAAAAAATATATTACATGTAATGCATATAAGAGACAATGACCTGAAATAAATCAATCCTTTACTCCCTTTGTCTCTGTCTCTGTGTCTCTGTCTCTCCCATCAATCAATCTATTATTTATCATCAAAATATCTACCATTATCTGAATCTAAATATGTATGTATGTATGTATGTATGTATGTATGTATGTATGTATCTATCATCAGTCTATCTATCTCAGTGTATCTATCCATTTATCTTGAATCATCTGTCTCTGTATCATCTATCATCCATCTACCTATATCTATCTACCTATCTATCTTTCATCTATGTATCTATGTATCTATGTATCTATGTATCTATCTATCTATCTATCATCTATCATCAATCATCTATCAATATCTATCTATCATCAATCATATCTATCTATCTATTTATCTGTCTATCTATCCATCTACATATGTACACACACACACACACACACACACAAATGTACACACATGTGTGTCCAAAGGAAAGGTAACAAGCCTGATCAAAGCCCAGAAGCATTTACTTAATCCTTCCTTTAGTAAATGATATTATGTTAAAAATCCCACCATTTACAGTTTATTTCTCTGAATCTACATATTAAAGCAAAGAAGATGTCTATTAGAATTTAGTTTTCTCCAATTTTGCAAATGATTGCCTTTTCATATCCTTCAGAGATTTTTAATGACTTATTTTTCACAGAGGTCATCATTCAGAATCTACTTTGACTTTCAATTAGCTTTTCTTTCCTTTTTCATAAAAGCCACATCTTCGTAAGACAAGCTTTTCATCACATGTATTTTATGCTACCAGAAAAATAAAAATGTTTCCATTGTGCCACTTGGAATGCGTGGTCACTGATAACACTAAAATGAAAGTAATGATAAAAAATTGTTGTGTCTGAAATATATCAAAAACAACTCAGTGAAGGAAATTATCCAAGTAGACAGAACCCCACCATTTCAAAGTCTCCCCATGCTCAGTAGTAAAGATGCATCCACATTAACATTTTTCTTTAAATATTTGTTTACTAGCAAACCCAGTTTTCCTCAGGGATAATGAGAAACACATGGCATATATTTTCTAGGATACTTCAGGTATTTAATTATATGAGTTAGAACAAGATACATGGCCAACATATAAGCTAAACAGAATGAAATAGGTGCTGAAAATGTTAAGAATTCATTTTTCTCAAGTATCACACTATGGTTGAACTACTCTCTCTTAAAATGAACTATTCATCTACATATGACCATGGCATCCTCTATCCTGTATAATAGCAATACACAAAGCATTTAGCAGATGCTAGCATCTGAAAGGCTGCTAAATGTATACATTACCCTTCACTCACTTCTGATAATTCCTCCCCACCACAGATACCATTTTTCTCATAAATGCCTTACTTCAAGTTCTCTTTGAATGCTACTGTCTATCATCACTTTGTTACCTTGTTCTAAAATACATTAGTATACAGTCTTTTGACTCAGAAAATAAATGAAAAACACTAAAATTCACTTTTAAGGTCCAGTCCTCACGCGAAACTCTGACTGGAAAACTCTGTCAGTATGGTCGTCATGCCAGCCATAAGCTGTAGTTTCAGGTTCTTCAAAGTCAATACTTTTACCCTTTAACTCCTGTCCTGTGATATAAGAACAGCCATAGGACCTTCATTAGTCTTGATTTCTATAGTTTGCCAAGGGTTGCTCTAGTCTGAGTTGTGCCCCAATTTTAGCCAAACCAGATATAAAAACTGAAGAAGATTCTTTAAAAAACAAAACAAAACAAAACAAAACCAACCTAACAAAACCGAAGAATAGGTGCCACTTGGGCTGGGAAGTCACTCAAATGTCAGAAAAAGCTTCCCATTAGTGGTGGACAGAGAATCAACAAGGAACACTAAGGAGGAGCTTTCAGAGTTCTTCCAATGCTGCTTAGCACATGTATGTCTTCCCTCCAGAATAATTCATAAGTCTGTTTAAATAGCTACATGCACAAACTGAAAGTCTTTACAGTCTTATTTTATAACCATTCCAGAGTGAAAGCTTATCAGATAGAGAGTGGTTAAGTATGGCTCAAGCAGGAACTTAAGACTCTACCCTTAGGCTTTGATTCACTAGAGGCAATGATCTCAACTACTAAGATATTAAAAGAAAATGATAGTAGAAACATAAAGGTGAAATTAAGAAAATCATTAGTTTCCTACCTAAATGTGTGATGTAGTAAGGTAGTAATATAAATTGTTAATCATTAGAATTTCATTAAGTGCCTTCCAGTCAAATGATTATATATTCAACATAATTATCCATAACTAATTAGATTATTATTTTCCCCAGAATGATATATAAAAGAGGTGTCAGACAAGGATAAAGGGAAGTTTTATTTTTTCATGTTTTCATCCTTCATTTGTCACCTTGTATATAACAGACAATAAATCTAGGACTCTGGGTAAGACAATAAGTAAGCTTCCCAGAGTCTGCTTAGTGATGAGAATATCACAGAAGGATACATAGTAGAACCATATGTAGGCATAGTATCACAAAGAATTGCCATTTGAGCCCAAAATTGACTCTTTAAAAAGGAAATAGTGTAAGTTCTTTACAAAGACCTTAAAGTAAGATGCAGAACTTTAAAACTGCTAGAGGGAAACATGAAGAACCTTTCTAGAAAGGCAATAACTTTCTAAATGGAACTTTCATTGACCCAAATTTAATAGCAAAACTGACTGCAAAACACTAGAAATCTACATATGGCAAAGGAAACAATGACCACAGTGACGAAAAGCTGGCCTAGAGAATAGAAAAAAACCCTGGAGAGCAATTCATCCTGCTGATAATTACTATCCAGGATATATAATGATGCCAAAACAGTAAAAACCAAAGAGAAAATAATCAAACAAATAAATGAGAAAAATAACCAAAATATACTTGTTATATAAGGACTGTAAATAGGGATTAAATGCATGAAAATAAATACATTCAATATTTTAGAGAAATACTCCATTTGATTTACCCCAATACAAATGGCTGTCATCGAGAAACACAGACAACAATAAAAAACGTTACTAAGGATGTAGTATAAAAAGAGACTTGGTCTAGAGATACTCCTGGGTATATACTTGATAGAATATAAAGGCAACATACTAGAAGTTTTCTGTACACCCATGTATACCAGAGTACTATTCTGATGAACCAAATTATTGAATAAGCCTAAATAGCTCTCAGTGAATAAATGAACAAAGGTTATATCCATATATAAGAACTATTGAGCTATTAAGGAGAATTGAATTACATTATATGCAGGAAAATGGATGAAACTAGAGATTGTCATGTAAGCAAAAAGCTAGACACATGAGGGTGATGCCATTTATTTTCTTTCATATGTGGACTCTTAAAGAAAATCTGAATGTATAAGGGGAAATAAGAGAAAAAAAAGCAGGACCCAATGGGGGAGGGGTGATATCTGTGAGTAATAAGGGGAATAAATATAGTCCAAAACACATTATATACATGTATGAGACTTAGTCTGTAGAACTCAAAAGGTGATTCAGCAATTAAGGGCATCTGTTATCTTTTCAGCACACTCAGGTTTGATTCTCAGCAAATATATGGCATTTTTAACTCCAGTCTGAGAGGATCTAACACTTTTAGGCCTGACTGGGCAAGTAGACATGAACATGGTGCACAGATGTACATACAGACAAAACAGCCATACACATGAAGTAAATGAATAAAACTTTCAATAATCACCATTGTATAGTGAATACATCCTAATCCAAAAAGGACCTCAAAGCCTGGAATGCAGGAAAAAGACTACAGCATATACAGTAATATACAGTAATGTATAAGTCCCACTATGGGAACTGAAAACTGGAGATAAAGAATATGGTGACCTCGTAGATTTCTAGCTGGAAGAGTGTTAAGCCACAGGGACACCAACTAAGCTGATAAATGCGTGAAGAAAGTTCATTTCTGTTAACTGTAATAATATTTGCTGTGACTAATTAGAATTGCATCCTTTAACTATGCAATAAGCATTAATTAAAAGTGACCCAAAATTATCAGGGAACTCTTCCACAACCCAATAACTAAGGGAACTCTGAGCACCATCAAAAACTGTATACAGTAGCAACAACAAAATCATCACACAGAAACCAGGGTAATAAATCTACCTAAGACATTGAGGTATGTTAAGGAAATATTTAATGTTAAGGGGAAAAATGGCTACCTCAAGGATCAATTAATTGATAAGTAGTCAAAGTGAAAATGAAGATGAACATGTTAAAGTATAGCATAAGAAGGTCCTCAGTTCTATTCCCAACACTGACTAAAAATTTTAAAACCCAAAACTAAAATTTAAGGAGTATAAGAAGCATAATAACAGAAATTAAATACGGTAATCATCTTAATTTTATGGAAAGATGGGAAAATTAGAATTTTCTCGACAAGCAAATGAAACATTGGTCTCATGATAGAAGATAATCCAGGAACCATGCTTTGAAGAGACAGTAGACTTATGGAGGCCAGAGAATTTGATGTGTCTTGAAGGCAGCTATATCTGTGACTGTGGTTATAAAATCACATATCATGTTTTCCTTATATGTTCTCTAAGAGTTTACTTTTTAAGGGTTATTTTAAATGTTATTTTATCATTTTTAATAATGTGTACATGTGTGTATATGTATGTGTATACACACATAAGTGCTGGAACCTGCCCATTCCAGAGAAAACAGATAATTTGGACCTGGAATTACAGACAATTGTTATCCACCTAATTATGTGCTGATAACAAAACTCTGTGGGCTTAACCGATGAGCCATCTCTAGCCCCATTGCCTGAAATCATACAGTTAGCTTTCAAATCAGACAGGTGAACAATCACAAGTCCAAATTGATGTCTCACATTCCATGTATAGTTTCATGGTATTTTTTGCACATTTTATATGATTTATTATGAATTTTGCTGTGGTTTTTTAGTAACACAATCATTATACCTAAAATATTTATTCTTCTCATTTACATTGTCTGCTCCTCAGAAGGGTCATGACAACACGCTCAGTAGTCAATGCTGTGTGTGTGTGCCTATCTTCAAGATTGAAGCCTGTTCATTAGCTTGTTGATGAATCTCAAGACACGTATTTTACAGCTTTCTTTCAGTGAAACTCTCTTTATATGCATTGCATCATTTTTTTACTAATTTATGAATGTAATACACTACGAATCAAGCTGTAGTCCCCATTTATAATTCTCAGAAACATGTTCTACAGAAATAAAATGAACAAAGTTGCTGTTTTAAAAAGATGGTTCCTCATTTTTGTGATATAGCTACACTTGTCCAGTCTCCTCAGTCTCTTTAATTTAAGTTTCTTGGGCACAAAACTACTGAAAGGAGTTTCATGGAAGAAACTTAGGAATAACTAATGTTTTAATATTTGCTGTTATCATGAGAACATAATAATAAAGAATCTAAGAACTATATGTTCAGCGATGAACTGGATATTCATCAAGTTTTATACACATATTTTAAAATTCCACTTTCAGTCAGTCAGATACGACTTATGTAAGGGGCACATATTTATCTATTGAACCTGACAGCAAGGAGGAATGTAATTCAAATGACTATTGGAATAAGAGAATTCATTTTAATCTTATATGATCGAGTAAAATCTTGATCGTAGTGTTTCAGGTAAATGTCTAAATAGGAACCTTGTGCAATATTTAGTAGGATGTTGTTTTATTTACATAGACATTTCTAGCAATGGTTGCCTACTTTAGTTAAGTGTTGTGCTTCTAGTAATTAAGTATGATTGCATAACCATTGCCTAAATGTGACTGGTTTGATTTGGATTGGTCTATTTCTGCAAGATGCACACATCAAAGAACAACTTTGTTGACACTGCATAAGGATCACATAGTGCATTCCTTGGCAGATAACAACAGCATTGCTCCTGGACTAATCATAAGGCATGTCTTTGACATTTCATTCAGTGAGACTTCGTTTTTGAATTTTGTGGTTTGTTTTTCTAGTTTTTGAATATTCTAGCAGGATTTTGTAATCATAGGCACCTGGAATCACATGCCATCTTTCTTGGGTTAGTGGCTGTCTTAGTTAGGGTTTCTATCACTGAAACAACTTGACTAAGAGAAACAGCACTGAGGACATACTTCATTTGGCTTACATTTCCACATTGCAGTCCATCACTGAAGAAAATAAGGACAGGAACTCAAACAGGGCAGAAACCTAAGGTAGGAGCTGATGCAGATGCCATGGAGGGGTACTACTGACTGGTTTGCTCATCATGGCTTGCTCAGCTTACTGTCTTAAGGAACTTCAGACCAGCAGCACGAGGATGGCACCACCCACAAAAGGCTGGTTTTTCCCCTAGTGATTACGAATTTAGAAAATGCCCACAGGCAGATCATATGAGGCATTTTCTCAGTTGATGTTCCCTCCTTTCAGATAATTCTAACTTGTATCAAGTTGACAAAAGCTAGACAGCACAGTCACATTATAACTTCATAAGCATCTAGCCTTAATGTCAAGAATCTCCTTGAAAAGGTGATTGGACATATCAAATGACTAAATGGAGCCAACATTTCTATAAGCTTGGAGCCATACGGTTAACAATAAATTGTGATTATGAATGTCTCCAGCACATCAATAGTTCATTAAAATTAGTTTTCTAAATATTTTTTACTCATTTAGTTCCTGATAAACTGCAGAAAATTATTATTGTATATTCCCTCAAGATTTGCTCACAATATCAATTGCTTCCATAAGAAAGAATTAAACCAATTAAGGAAAAATTGTTTTCTAGTAGAACTGATGTCAGGATTACAGTTAATAATTCCAAGCAATATCACAATGCTCTAATTTGGCTGCCTTGAAACAACTATAAATACTATATTTACAGAGGTTTCGAGAATGAGATTCACATTTAATATGCCAGATATAATGCTATGTATTTTTTTTGGCAGTTAACAAGGGTGAATGTGAAACTTAGTAGGTAAAAATATGATGATAAGCAAAATATTCATTATTTACAAAAAGAATGATAGTAACTTTGCAGTAAGGAAAGGAAACCACACAAGAGCTATCTTCACCAGGCATTGATATTGATATCCATGGAAACACACTGGTATCATGCCTAATGTTTTCTGCTATGTTCTACAGAAAGAGAATGCTTGAGTCTAATACAAATAGTGGAGTTTTATGTCTCATAGAACTAGAGGCTAATAAGTCTCAGGTCAGGGTTATGTTTCTGGTAAAAGATTTCTTGAATTATCTCATTACAGAAGGCACATGGGTAAAGGAGCATCTAAGAGAAGCAACAAAAGGTGGGACAGAGTTATATTTGGAGCATACATATTCTCATAACTACCTAAGCCTCAGATTACACCAGCCGAGCTCTGGAATCAGGGTCATCAAGACCTGATTGTATCTCACTGGACACACTCTTCAGTTTTGTCGCTTTGCAGGATTAAGATTGCAACCTACCAACTGTAACCATGTTAATGTATCTCCTGATAGGATGCACAGAGCAGGACAAAAATGCTAAGGACATTGCATTCTTACTAGGAAAAGACAACTGTATGTAAACATGAGGACATTTCAACCTCACAAAAGAAAACTAAAAGAGTG
This sequence comes from Grammomys surdaster, assembly GCF_004785775.1. Classification (NCBI taxonomy): domain Eukaryota; kingdom Metazoa; phylum Chordata; class Mammalia; order Rodentia; family Muridae; genus Grammomys; species Grammomys surdaster. The sequence goes on from NW_021604604.1 coordinate 5,838,720, forward strand.
TCATCAAAAGGGTAAATGATGTGAGAATTAAGTGCAAATTTAGTCCTACAAGAGCCTGCATGAGGGCAAGATGACAGCTGGATGGTAATGTACAATGAACAAGATTAGACCAATGTATCTAGATTAATTAAGAGCATTGAACAAGTATAAGTAACTATCACATTATTCTTTTAAAGGCAGTTTTATAGTATGGGGAAAAAGCTATGTTGGAACTCTCAGAAGTCTGAGCATTTTAGAAGTCTGAACTTATCTCAGCACTGAAAGTTGCAAAGGTGTCATAACCTGAACCCATTAGAATGTAATGGGCCTCTCATTTAAAAAAACAACAAGCATCTAGTGAGATGATCATGTGGTTTTTTTCTTTAAGTTTGTTTATATAGTGGATTACATTGATGGATTTCCGAATACTGAACCATCCCTGCATTCCTGGGATAAAACCTACTTCATCATGACGGATGATTGTTTTGATATGCTCTTGGATTCTGTTTGCTAGAATTTTATTGAGTATTTTTGCATCGATGTTCATAAGGGAGATTGGTCTGAAGTTCTCTTTCTTTGTCGGGTCTTTGTGGGGTTTGGGTATGAGTGTAATTGTAGCTTCATAGAACAAATTGGGTAGCGTTCCTTCTGTTTCTATTTTGTGGAATAGTTTGAAGAGAATTGGTATTAGGTCTTCCTTGAAGGTCTGATAGAATTCAGCACTAAAACCATCTGGTCCTGGGCTTTTTTTAGTGGGGAGACTTTTAATGACTGCTGCTATTTCCCTAGAAGTTATGGGACTATTTAGATGGTTTATCTGCTCCTGGTTTAACTTTGGGACCTGGTATCGGTCTAGGAAATTGTCCATTTCATCCAGGTTTTCCAGTATTGTTGAGTATAGGCCTTTGTAGTAGGATCTGATGATTTTTTTAATTTCTTCAGTTTCTGTTGTTATGTCTCCTTTTTTCAGTTATGATTTTATTAATTTGGATACTGTCTCTGTGCCCTCTGGTTAATCTGGCTAAGGGCTTATTTATCTTGTTGATTTTCTCAAAGAACCAGCTCCTGGTTTTATTGATATTTTGTATTGTTCTTTCTGTTTCTATTTGGTTGATTTCATCCTGAGTTTGATTATTTCCTGCCTTCTACTCCTCCTGGGTGTATTTGCTTCTTTTTGTTCTAGAGCTTTTAGTTGTGCAGTCAACTTGTTAGTGTGTGCTCTTTCCAGTTTCTTTTTGTAGGCACTTAGAGCTATGAGTTTTCCTCTTAGCACTGCCTTCATGGAGTCCCACAAGTTTTGGTATGATGTGTCCTCATTTTCATTGAATTCTAAAAAGTCTTTACTTTCTTTCTTTATTTCTTCCTTGACCAAGTCATCATTGAGTAGAGAGTTGTTCAGTTTCCATGTGCACGTGGGTTTTCCATTGGTTTTGTCATTATTAAAGACTTAGTCCGTGGTGATCTGATAAGATGCAAGGGATTATTTCAATCTTTTTGTATCTGTAGAGGCCTGTTTTGTGACCAATTATATGGTCTATTTTGGAGAAGGTACCATGAGGTGCTGAGAAAAAGGTATATTCTTTTGTTTTAGGATGAAATGTTCTATAGATGTCTGTTAAGTCCATTTGGTTCATAACTTCTGTTAATGTCAAAGTGTCTCGGTTTAGTTTCTGTTTCCATGATCTGTCCATTGCTGAGTGTGGGGTGTTGAAATCCCCCACTATTATTGTGTGAGGTGTAATGTGTGTTTTGAGCTTTAGTAAAGTTTCTTTTATGTATGTAGGTGCCCTTGCATTTGGAGCATAGATGTTCAGAATTGACAGTTCACCTTGGTAGATTTTTCCTTTGATGAGTATGAAGTGTCCTTCCTTATCTTTTTTGATTAATTTTGGATGAAAGTCGATTTTATTTGATATTAGAATGGCTACTCCAGCTTGTTTCTTGGGACCATTGGCTTGGAAAATTGTTTTCCACCCTTTTATTCTGAGGTAGTGTCTGTCTTTGTCACTGAGGTGCGTTTCTTGTATGCAGCAAAATTCTGGGTTTTGTTTGTGTATCCAGTCTGATAGTCTGCATCTTTTTATTGGGGAATTGAGACCATTGATGTTAAGAGATATTAAGGAAAAATGATTGTGGCTTCCTGTTATTTTTGTTATTAGAGGTAAAGTTATGTTTGTATAGTTATCTTCTTTTGGGGTTGTTGGAAGATTACTTCTTTGCTTTTTCTAGGTTGTAGTTTCCCTCCTTGTGTTGGCATTTTCCATCAATTATCCTTTGAAGTGCTGGGTTTGTGGGAAGATATTGTGCAAATTTGGTTTTGCCATGGAATATCTTGGTTTCACCATCTATAGTGATAGAGAGTTTTGCTGGGTATAGTAATCTGGGCTGGCAATTGTGTTCTCTTAGGGTCTGTATGATGTCAGTCCAGGCTCTTCTGGCTTTAATAGTCTCTGGTGAGAAGTCTGGTGTAATTCTTATAGGTCTGCCTTTATATGTTACTTGACCTTTTTCCCTACTGCTTTTAGTATTTTTTCTTTGTTTTGTGCATCTGATCTTTTGATTATTATGTGACGGAAGGTATTTCTTTTCTGGTCTAGTCTATTTGGTGTTCTGTAGGCTTCTTGTATGTTTATGGGCATCTTGTTCTTTAGGTTAGGGAAGTTTTCCTCAATAATTTTGTTGAAGATATTTACTGTCCCTTTAAGTTGGGAATCTTCATTCTCATCTATACCTATTATCCTTAGGTTTGGTCTTCTCATTGTGTCCTGGATTTCCTGGATGTTTTCAGTTAGGAGTTTTTTGAATTTTGCATTTTCTTTGACAACTGTGTCAATATTTTCCACCGTATCTTCTTCATTTGAGATTCTCTCTTCTATCTCTTATATTCGGTTGGTGATGCTTGCCTCTATGACTCCTGATCTCTTTCTTAGGTTTTCGATTTCCATGGTTGCCTCCCTTTGAGCTTTCTTTATTGTTTCTATTTCCATTTTCAGATCCTGAATGTTTTTGTTTAATTCCTTCTTTGTGTTTTCTTGCATTTCTTTAAGGGATTTCTGTGATTCCTCTTTAAGGGCTTCTGTCTGTTTACTTGTACTCTCCTGTATTTCTTTAAGGGAGTTACTTAATTCCTTCTTATAATCCTCAATCATCATCATGAGAAGTGATTTTAATTCTGAATCCTGCTTTTCAGGTGTGATGGTGCTGGGAGCCGTACCAGGCTTGGTGGGGGGAGAAGGTGATCTTCTTTCTTCTCCTCCAGTCGGTCGGTTCTTCTTGAGGCAGCCGAGGGGGATGGGAATTGGAAGAGCGTAGGCGAGGGGTAAGACTTGGTCTTACGAGATTCGCGATAATATCTTACGAGATATTTAGGGTTGCTGTTTAATAAAATCTTTCTTATCTACATTACTAAAGTTTACTTACTAGGCTACTGTAGCTGACCTGCTATCTGTTTGATCCGCTGAGGCCAGAAACTGCAGTTTCTGGCCACTAACACCTCTGCCCAGGGACAGCAGAGAATTAGGAAGTGCCTTTGATCTGTCTCTGCAGGTGCTGCCAGGCTCTAACTTAGGTCTGTTGGCTTGAGGTTGCAAGAAGAAAAGACACTTAAAGAAGTTATTGTAGTTTATTGCTAAGTGTAAAAAGTTTCCTATCTAAGGGGGAAAATGGGAAGGTCCTAAGTGGAAAAAGGAAAAAATTCTAACAAAGGAAAAATTCTAAGTAGAGAGATTCTAAGCAGGGAAGAAGGGAGAAGAGGAGAGAGAGAGAGAGAGAGAGAGAGAGAGAGAGAGAGAGAGAGAGAG
>NW_021604604.1:5842508-5849437 GCF_004785775.1 Grammomys surdaster
AGAGAGAGAGAGAGAGAGAGAGAGAGAGAGAGAGAGAGAGAGAGAGATAGGTGAAGTGAGGAAGAGAAAATGAGGAGAAGTGAAGACACCGCTAACGAACGTCCCTTTGTCTTATACATCATTCAGAGTACCTGATCACATGTTACAAAGTTCATCACAAGTTCACACCAAACTTCAAATCATAAATTGAAATAGAAGTTTACAATCGAGAATGTTTACATGCATATCCATTAGGAGTAATTATCTGACTAAACATCCATCACCTGTCTAGCTCCACAGGTTCACCAAAGGTTTAAAACTATAACTAAGAAATTAGTGAAGTTTTGTATAGATAAACCCAGGCAATATTTTTTCTTCTGTCCTAGCACCTATAATAAATTGTGAGTTCCCTTTTAGTGACTCTTGGTTAATTATTTTACAACCACCTTGGAATGTGCTCTGAGTAGGAGAGAGTCTGGTTACTATCTAAGTGCTGTTAACTGATGACACTTGGGAGACTGGCAGAGTTCTCACAGCAGTTTTGACTATCAGAAAGGGACTTAATAGCAGTCCCACTATAAAAGAGCTTAATAATCATTGATATAATTTTAGGAATTCTTATAGGATCATCATTAAGACTTAAGAAGTTGTCTATTTGTCTATATAGCAATACTACAAGACAGTACATCTTCATGGGTCTGCAGAGATCTGCTCCAAAGGGGAGTGCTATTGCTTAGTGATTCTTATATATGTTTAATAATAATAGGAAAAGCATATTAATAGCAGGATCTTTCCTAAAATATGTCCAACATAGCCTTGCTAAATGTGGCACACTTGTCGCAGATAATAATCCGAGGCAAGCATTTCAGGATGATCAACTGCTAATTATTAGCTTGTCCTATTATGGCTTCTGACATGATGGGGTGTTCAGGGCTTGCTATATTGGAAGAACTGGGTACTGATGATGCCAAGAAACTTAGGTTTCAGTTGCTTATGTTCTTGCGCTTGCCTTTCACCATCTGGTTAACTCTAGTGTTACCTGCCCTCACTGTGTGAGACTGGAGACTGTATTTCCAGTTATCTTGTTTGTTGCAGAGCTCCTCAGAGTCCAGATGTTTCTGTAGTCTTATGATCCTAATCTCCTTGGTGTCTGCTGCTCTGAGTGCAGTGGCTCCTCAGCTGCTCTGAGTGCAGTGGCTCCTTGGCTGCTTTGAGTGCAGTGGTTCCTCTAGGATGACTCAGGAGTCAGTATCTCCACAGGACAGGAGCAGACCAACTCTGTGTCTGCCTCAGCCCAAAGGACCAGGCAGGGGAGGAAGGGAAGTGGAATTCCAGAGGGGCGGGGTTTGGGTAGCTGCTGTGTCCTGACTGTCCCTGGACCCCAGATGTATCTCTGGGGCTTAGGGAGTGAGATGGAGTTCTTACCCGCTGCTCTGAGTGCAGTGGCACCTCTAGGATGACTCAGGAGTCAGTATCTCCACAGGACAGGAGCAGACCAACTCTGTGTCTGCCTCAGCCCAAAGGACCAGGCAGGGGAGGAAGGGAAGTGGAATTCCGGAGGGGCGGGGTTTGGGTAGCTGCTGTGTCCCAGGAAAATTGGACATAGCATTACCTGAGGATCCACCTATACCACTCCTAGGCATATACCCAGAAGATGCTCGTACATATAACAAGGACATATGCTCAACTATGTTCATAGCAGCCTTATTTATAATAGCCAGGAGCTGGAAAGAACCCAGATGTCCTTCAACTGAGGAATGGATTCAAAAAATGTGGTATATTTACACAATGGAGTATTACTCAGCTATTAAAAACAATGAATTCGAGAGTTTCCTAGGTAAATGGATGGAACTAGAAATCATCATCCTGAGTGAAGTAAGCCAATCACAAAAGAATACACATGGTATTCACTCACTGATTATCGGATATTAGCCCAGAACCTTGAAATGCCCAAGATGCAACTCACAGGCCACATGAAGCTCATAAAAAAGGAAGACCTAGTGGCGGTGATTCAGTTCTTCTTAGAAGGAGCAACAAAATACTCAAGGGAGCAAATATGGAGACAAAATGAGGGACAGAAACTGAAGGAGGGGCCATTTGAAGACCTTTCCACCTGAGTATCCATCCCATGTGCAGTCACCAAAGTCAGATGCTGAAGTGGAAGTCAGGAAGTGCATGCTGATAAGAGCCTGATATGGATGTCTCCTCAGAGGCCTTCAAGAGTCTGACATATTCAGAGGCAGATGCTCACAACTAGCCATTGAACTGATCATGGGGTTCTCAATGGAGGAGTTAGAGTGAGGACTGAAGGAGCTGAAAGGATTTGTGGCACCATGAGGAGAGCAACAATACCAACCAACCACAGCTCCCAGGGTCTAAACCACCAGCCTGGGAGCACTTAGGGAGGGATCCAGGGCTTCAGCTGAATACCTAAGAGTGGAGGGCCCTGCTGGGCATAGGTGGAAGATGAGATCCTTGACCTTATGAAGCCTGGACACCCCAGGGGGTGGGAATTTTGAGGGTGGGAAAGTGGGAGTGGGGGGGTAGGTAGGGGTTAAATCCACAGAGAAGAAGGAGGAGGGGTAAGGGGATAGGGGGTTCCCGGGTGGGTGGGGGATTGGGTAAGGGGACAACATATGAAATGTAAATAAAATATCCAATAAAAAACAAGCAAAAAAACAAAACAAAACAAACAAACAACAACAACAACAAATACCCAACTGTTTGACTCTGTCTTGGCAACAATGTCTTCTGTTTACACCAGTGTTTGCATCCTTCAGTAACTAGTTACCACCTTGAAGCCTAAACATTCTGAAACTTTGATATCTTTTCAGATATAATGTTTTCATTGGGTCTAGTAGGGGCTTGCTCTCTGTGGGTCAGCTAGAGGCCAAGAAGAGATTTCTAAACACCTGCTAAACAATACAGGAGAAATCAAGTGTAGAGTTCAGCATGGTCTGGAACCAAATAATATATCCACCTGTCCCAATATCCATTTTCCCCCTTCCTTTTTCTTAATTTATTTTCAAAATATAGGAAGAAATGTGACTAGACAGCAAACATATTCACAATGCCAAGACCAAGCTAAGCGAATCGATAACTCTTAAAGTAACAGAAAGCACCTTTCTCAAATCAAAATGATTTAACTAAGAAAGCACCATATAGAACCCTGATGGCAGGACTTGAGGGGCCCTGGCATATGTTGCAGGCTGATCTTCACATCAAATAACCTGTACTGCCAAGTCTGTTATTTTATTCTTTTCCCCTATAAGGAGAGGTAAGATGTTACTATTACTTTTATTTTAGTTTTGTCAGTTTTTATCTAATAAATATTCATAATTTTAACTTTTATTATTTTAAAGTCCAGTCATTACCCATTTCATGGTTCACCCTTCCTACCCACAGTTCCTCATCCCATTCCTCCTCCCCCCGTCTCCAAGAGGATATCCCCATTCTCCCCAGCCCCACACCCCTGCCAGGCTTCCCCACTCCCTGAGGCCTCAAGACTCTGGAGGGTTAGGTGCATCTTCTCCCACTGAGGCCAGACCAGGCAGTCTTCAGCTGTATATGTGTTAGGGGCCTCAGACCAGCCTAGTGTATGCTGTTTGGTTGGTGGCTCAGCATCTGAGAGATCTCAGGGGGTTGGGTTAGTTGAAAATGCTGATCTTCCTATGGGGTCACCCTACTCCTCAGCTTCTTACAAAGCCTTTTCCTAATTCAACCACAGGGTTCCCTGACTTCAGTCCAATGGCTATGTGTGGGAATCTGCATCTGTCTCAGTCAGCTGCTTGTTGGGCCTTTCGGGGGACAATCATGCTAGGCGCCTGTTTGTAAGCACACAGTAGCATCAGTAATAGTATCAGGCCTCGGAGGCTCCCCTTGAGATGGATCCCAAGTTTCCCTCAGTCTTCTCTCCATTTTTGTCCTTGCAGTTGTTTTAGATATGTAGAAATTGAGTCTCTAAATGTATATTTAGTTTATTTTTAACATTTCTAAGTATTATCTTTCTCTTACATGAGCAGTTACAGAAATGTATTCACCTATAAAAGCAATAGACATTAATAGATATTAAAAGCAGTGGAATAATAGAAACATTATCATGTCCTTGTATTGTGTACCAGTGTTTCAGCCATCTACAGGCACAGATACAACAGTGGTCCCCTATTTAACTCATGTATATGCTTAACTCTTCACCTTCTCTGAAATCTTCAGTGACTGCATGACCTAAGCACACATTTCTCAGAATGTAGCACCTCTACTCAGTGATTCTTTAGTGTACAGCTGCACGAGTAGGAAAAGATCAAAATGACAGGTGGTATAACAGGAAAACATTAAAGAGACTGAACAAGATATGGAGAGATGTGTACATACTGACACCAGCAAAGCAAATGACTTTGGATTTAAAGTAGATTCTGCTCCCAGGCCACAAAAGATCCACATACAATTTAAATGAAATGCTGGAACAGGTAGAATAACCAATAAGACTATTCCCACACAAGATTTGTAAAAATGGGATGATATTATTATTATTATTATTATTATTATTATTATTATTTTACCAATTCTCACATTATGGGAGTGGTCAACAGGACACTGGGTTGCTAATCCAGTGACTGAGATAACTGAAAACCTAATTTAAAAATCAAAATGTCCCATTTGAGAGAGCTAATCAATAAGCAGACACACAATCCTGGGAAAAGGCTATTCTTTTCACAAGCACAACTCATCAATACAATTGATTTTCAGAGTTAGACATTATAACCTCTCCAGCATTTTTTGTCATCACAAGCTAAAGTTTAATTAACCCTGGACATGGTGCAACACTCATCAAGGGGAGTATTCATAAACTTGGAAATGCAGCTTAAAAATGAGGAGATGGCTGCTTCCTCAGAATTACAGATTAAAGAAATTATCACTGTAGCTTGTTTTTTCCTACCTGAACAAATACTCACTGAGTGTCCAGTTCATATCTGCAATGCACTAGGTTGGAGGGGAATTTCCCGGGAAATTTCTTCAGGTATTAAACTTCACTGGAGTACATACACTGTAATCTACAGAATATAGTATCTATACTTCCATCTAATATGTCTCTATCTTAAAAGCGAAGCAAAGAAAACAAACAAAAACTTTCATAAATTGAAAATCTCACAAACCATAAGAAGTTCCTGAAGTTAACAAGCTACACAGAAACCCTCCCCAAGGTTAGAGAAGCAATAGACGAAGGCTGGGGTCGGTAAGTTTTCAGAGTAGCTGAGCTCGCTAGAAGAAACCCACGGAGCTTCCTATATGCCTGGGAGCTGTGCAGAAAACTGCAGCGTTCTAGCTTTCCTCACTTGTCGCTCATTCCAGGGGCACTTTTAGTTATCCTTTGAGTTGTCCACGCCTTTGTAAATAACTGCACAACAACACTCTTTTACACAATACAAAAAACCCACTCGAACATCAAGTTGGACTTCAGTAGAATCTGACTTTACTCAGCTCTGGATTCAGGGGATGGCAGCTAAAGTCCTGCATTTCTCATACACGTCCTGTCTTGTTCGTGCTTTCTCTTTGAATTCATTTTGGATAGAGAGGTTCTATGTACAAATGTGATATCTGAAACTCTGAAACCATTGCTGAGAGGAAATGTTGACAAGTGTGAAACATGTTAAAATAACAAGCAGATTAGCTTCTGGATAACATCATCTTAATATGTTTATTTGGTTCAACATACATTCCATAAAACTTACCACTGAAAAGTATTGAAATGCTGACTTGCAAAACCCTGTTTCTGCCTGAGTACACCAGGAAACATGGCTGGACCAGTCCTGCATCACTGATGCTCAATCAGGTCAGTGCAACAGAATTTTCCTATGAGTGTATTTAAAGCTCCACGATGCCCTTCCTGTCCCGAGTAGATTTCAGTATTCTGTTTAGAAAACAATGCTCCCATTTTTAAAAGTTAAATATTTGCAGACCAAATATTACTTTCAATGTACAAAGTACCTAGAACACTGGGTCAGGTGCTGTATAAAGTGCAGTACAAGTGATACTTTATTGTATAGTAGTGACAATCTTATAAGTTCAATGCTGTTCTTATTCCCACTTAAGAAATGAAGAAAAGATAAATATCACACTAGTTGCTGGCAAAGTGCATACTCAGATCCAAGCTGTCTGTGTTAAACACACTGGCTATAAATGAATTCTACATAGACATATATTAAGAGAAGTTTTATTTTGTCCTTTTACCGTGATAGTCTGAGGGCTCTAACTCAGGCCATCAGGCATCACAGTTGGTAAGCACCTTTACTCACTGAACCTTTAGCAAAATTCATGTATAGAAAAGATCAGTGGTATTGAATAGAAATGTATAGTGTTTACCTCATTTGGGACTATCAAAAGGTAAGTATATATCTATCTACAATTATTTTATGGACAATCTATTTAACAGGGGATATATTACACTCTCTTCAATGAGTGCCTTTGGTTTTATAGAGAGAATAGTGTCCCTCCCTGTTTAAAAAAAAAAACCCAATGAAGAAAAAATGTTTGTGATGATTTGTATACACTTGCCCAGAGAATGGCACTATTAGGAGGTGTGGCCTTGTTGGAATAGGTGTGTCACTGTGAGTGTGGGCTTGAGGACCCTCATGCTAGCTGCCTGGAAATCAGTTTTCTGCTAGGAGCCTTCAGATGAAGATGTAGAACTCTCAGCTTCTCCTGCACCATTCCTGCCTGTATACTGCCATGTTTCTGCCTTGATGATAATGGGCTGAACCTCTGAACCTGTAAGCCAGCCCCAATTAAATGTTGTCCTTATAAGAGTTGCCTTGGTCATGGTGTCTGTTCATAGCAGTAAATCACTAAGACAAGGTTTAAAAACAATTTATCATGATAAACTCAGGCATGAATTTAAAGATTATTTCTTATTTTTATTTTATGTGTACATGTGTATAACTGAATATATATAT
>NW_021604604.1:5849837-5850590 GCF_004785775.1 Grammomys surdaster
ATGTGTGTGTGTGTGTGTGTGTGTGTGTGTGTGTGTGTGTATGTGTGTGTGTATACACACACATACACACACACAAACACACACAAGATGGCCAAGATGGCCAGGGAGGCCAGAAGAGGGCCTCTGATTCTCTATAACCATCATTATAGATGATGGTGATCCACTAGTTATGGAAGCTGATAAACCATCTTAGTTCTTTACCTCATCCAGAATAATTTTTAAGACATATCATGTCAAGCATATATCTGCTATAATTGATATCTAGAATATCTCCAAAGGCTCAAGTGTTCAAGGCTTAATCTTAATGTGGCTATTGGAAACCTTGGAAAATAGGGAACAAATATATAAAATTGACCATGATGGATTTTATTGGGTTTCTATAATTTAACATTTCTGAAGCTTCTTCTAGTCTAGTTGGATTCCTATGCTCTGGAAAAGCAAAAAGAGTGAATTAGTGCATAGGAGTACAGATTTCCTAGTTATTTGCAAGAGTTTCCTACATTCAGTGGTTATGGTGGTCCAGCCCTACACTTATTGTATTAGTTTTTTGGAATGTATAATTCCAGGTCACTCTTTTCTATGAAATGCTATCTCCTCTCTGAACTCTAAGAGCACAGAGCACAGTGGTAACAACAGGCACCTTCTGAGAGAGAGAAGAGAGAAGAGAGAAGAGAGAAGAGAGAAGAGAGAAGAGAGAAGAGAGAAGAGAGAAGAGAGAAGAGAGAAGAGAGAAGAGAGAAGAGAGAAGAGAGA
>NW_021604604.1:5850690-5930640 GCF_004785775.1 Grammomys surdaster
AGAGAGAGAGAGAGAGAGAATAGGGGATGGGCATGTAGGAAGACTAAGCTTCACACCTTGCCAAACAAATATGATGACTGGAATTTGATCCTCATAATCTATGGAATGGTAGAGGGGGGAGAACTGACTAAACAAATTATCCATGCCCACCCCCAAAGGAATAATAAACATACATAATAATAAACTAATTGTGATGCTCACAGTAAGCTAATAGAAGCAGCATACTCTTTTAAAGTTCATCCTCTAACAAAATAGGCTCACAATACCAGGTTCTTTAAAGTATGGAAAAACCAAACTGGAATAATACAAGAAAACTATAGTGTGAAATTAACACGCACAGTCAAATTTGTCTTTTCAAAAGAAGCATTATCCAAATTTACTACTAATTGGAATGCTCATTGAAGCAATAAGAATCTTTCTGAAGAAAGAACTCTTCAGAGTTTTGTAATGATATTTGTAATGCAGACATATGTGTATATGTACATGTAGTGTGTGTGTATATGTGTGTGTGTGTGTGTGTATGTGTAAGCTGTCAGAAGTCTGTGGAATAAAATTTAAATGTTTGAAGCAATCATCAGATGCGAAGACCATCTAGAGTCATTACAAATCTTATCCACTTTATAATAGGAGTGAAATGAACAGTGCTGCAAGCAATCCATTCTGCTCTTGTTTCTCATTTAAAGAATCAACATTCCCATCAATGAAAGGAGAAATGAAAAATTAAGGAAGAGTGTGTTTAGGTGAGACAAAAGTACATCATAATTGCTCAGTAAAAGGAAGCACAGTGAGATAATGATGTTATCATATATATATAGTGTTATCATATATATATATGTGTATATATATATATATATGTATATATATATACACACACACACACACACACACACACACACACATACACCTACACATACATACACATACACACATACCTCAATTCATTGACCTGGCATATTCTCCATGTATCTACCATTTAATCCACCATCAGTATTTTACTCAGGTGGCCTATCTGTCTTGCTATCTGGTCCCCTTGAAAAAGGACATAGACTCCTCTAAGATGCCTTTTGTACTGAGTCTCATGTTTGAACTTCTGTATCTTTGCATCGCTCGACTTTACTGTAAAACCTGAATGATTTTAGTATGAGTTCCTTCCTTGAGTCTGACCAAAATTAAATTAAATTATAAATAAAAAAATTAAATTTTTAAAATTTTAAAATTTAATTTTTAATTAAATTAAAAAATAAAATATTCTTTAATTATGCTCTAGTCATTAGTCATGCATCTGAATATTTTACTGGACCCAATTATGCACTTAACAAAACTTTAACAAAACTAGTAGTGATAGTTGAACAAGAACCCATTCTGCATATCCTACCAGGACGATCATCTCCTAACTTATCCTGTGCCTTCTGATCACAATGTCCTGCCTTCTGAAACAGTGGCAGTAAGTCAATTTAACTAGAAACCCCTCAGTCTGGAGATAACATTTTGGCAAGAAATAGGGTCTAAATTTAAGTCCTTGAGCAAGGAGCGTGGTCCATCCCTTCATACTCCACCTCTTGGCTGTGAAGCCCCATTTGCTTCTGTACTCAGAACTGAGCTCATTCCCATAATTACTCCATCTTGTGACATTTCAATAATCAATAACTTATTTTCATAATTTCAACTCTTGTGATCCTATTTCTAAGATTTATTTTACTTTTAATTATATATATGAATGTATGATATGCTATGTATTTATATATGTATGTATGTATGTGTGAATGTATGTATATATGTATGTATGTATGTATGTGAGTATCTACACTCATGTGGCCATACAAGTGTCTGCAGAGGCCAGAACAAGGCATCAGAACACTTGATATTGAGGTTATAAGTAGTTGTGAGCCACCTGACGTGGGTGGTAGGAAATGAATTCGGATAGCTCCCAGCCCTCTTTTAGTGAGCTTTTGCTTTAGAAACAGATTTCTTTCATATTTTTGAGACACCGCTTCACGTAGCCCAGTGCTGTTCTTGACATCACTATTTAAGCAGTGATGACCTTGGACTTTTGATCGCCTGGCTTCCACCTGTCCAATCCTGGGATTACAGGCATTTTCACAACATCCACTTAACATGGTTCTGGGGTACAAGCATTAGAAGTTTCTGCACATTAGGCAAACACTCGACCAACAAGCTTCATTCCCAGGCAGGTGGTTAACTTTTTTTTTTTTAATAAAAAATTATCAGGACTTTCTAAAAACAAAATTCTACAAACTCATTAATCTTTTAAGGTCCCTGGTTTCCTATAGTGATGGTTTCTTTTTTAATCTCACAGTAACTCTGGATAGGTAGACAGGTATTTTTATTCCTTTCTTTCGAGTTATAAAATTGAGGTACAGAGAGGTCAGATCTGAGAAAATGAGTGTGGGAGCCAAGGTCTCCTCATTTTCAACCCCAGACTCCTTGTCTTATGATGGAGATGAGTCTCTGGGAGTTTCGAATGAGACTGTTATCGATGGTTTGAGAGCAGAATAATTCTAATATGTCTGGCTGTTGAATCAGACTCCGCATCTAGCACTGAGTTAAGTAATGTGGATTTAAAAATATAGAAAGAAACCCACAGAGCTACAGAATATAAAATGTTGGCCTAGAGGAGAAGAAACAAGTCCAGGTTGGCTTTTATGTTTTTTTGTTTTTCCATTCATTGGTTTATTTATATTTTTAAATCAAATCTTAATTTTTACTTATTCACATAGGGTTATAAACACAAAAAGGCAGGACGTGGGGAAGGGGATGACACCGGAGCCTGGGTGTTCAGGGGAAATACAGATATCTTTCAGAACAGGATATCAGCTGGGTGAAGGTTCAGGGGACAGGTCACTATGACTCTGCCTATGATTTACTTGTCCTTATCTAAGTTGGTATTATCTGTCAAGGCTACCTATTTACAAGGTCTACGACTACTCAGGTTGGTAAATTTCCACAAAAGCTGCCTGTTTACAATAGCTTATAGCCATCCGTTTCAATGGTTTTCCACAGAGACACAAGACTTGGTGTTAGTATACATATATGACAGGCCTATTGCTGATTTTAGGCCTATGGCTGATTTTAGGCCTTCAGTGTATAAGCAGGACTGCCTCTGACATCTCTTCCCTTCTCTAAGTATAGAAAGGCTGTGGCAATTCTAATCTTGCGAAGGGCCACTGACAAGAACATCAAACAGCTAGAGATTGACATCACTAATTTCAAGAAATCCCTCATTTCGCTGTCTGAAGAGACCTCCAAAAATTGCAAAGGATTTATTGGACATGATTTACTCTTTTACAATAGAAAAGGCTGTGTACAGCTCTTGACTATGTACATCCCTTAAAGAAGAATGCTGCCTTTATGTAGACAAGACAGGGATGGTTAAAGAGAGCATGAAAAAGGTCAGAGACGGCCCTGAGAAAAGACAGAGAGAAAGAGAAAAATGAGTGCTGGTACAAGAATTGGTTTTCAGCCTCTCCATGGTTGTCAATCCTAGTTCCTCCCATCTTGGGACCATTAATTGGGTAATTTTTGCTTATTTCTGCTGGCCCCGGGCCTTAAATAGGCTAACTTTGTGAAACAACAGATAAATAATTTGGTAGCAAAACCTATTCAGATATATTATCATAAGTTAGCTATGGAGGACCACGAGACCCAAGATGAGGTTGTTACTCTACCCAGGGTGTTCCCAAATCCCATCTCCACCCAACCTTAAAGAAGGGACTTCTGCCCCTAGACCAAGCAGAGAGGGGCCATCCAGAACCTCCACTGACTGGCGATCTGAATTCTTGCTTAGGCTAAGTGGCTAAGCATTGCAAGGGAATATAAATAAAAGTTAAAAATATCTCTCTGGGTTCCCCGAGGGACAAGCCTGACTGCATAGGGGTTGATGTCAAAAGTATCCCCTCTCCAGGCTTTTATGTTTAAAATCAGAAATGTTTGAACAGCCATCTCAAAACTGTATGTTTGAATAAAGGACAAAAATATCCAAATAACTGTAAATAATTTTAGTGTAGAATGTTTACTTCACTGCTTGCCATATGCTATGAGTTTGTCTATGATCTTCACTTCCCAACATTTAGGAAGGCATGCTCCTTGTTTTAATATGTTCACTGCAAAATTAGTCTTTAGCATCCAACTTACATAGATCTTAAGTGATGATTTAGGAAACGGAGCCTAAACAAATGTACAATGGAGAGAATGAAAACACACAAAATTGGATTCTAGCATGCATGGGTATTACATAAATACTGTGAAGTACAATTTGAAATAAAAATAGAGAAGGAAAATGGAGTGCCTTGGAGTGTCAAACACAAACTAACTGATTGGTAAGGCTTACTTTGTTTGTTTGCTTGTTTGTTTTTTAATACTGAAAAAGTAAAGAGAGTCTTAATTTACATCTGCCCTTTTCCTCTCTCTCTAGAATATTCATGTAAGACTACAAACTATTATGGACATTACAAATGATAGTAAATGGAAGGGCATTTGTTTTCTTTTAATTATGTTCCAAGAAAGACTTTGTTTTGCCCCTCCACTCACTCACTGTGAGGAATCAGGAAGAGGCCAGTATTGCTTCTTCATGGAACCTCAGTCTTCTGACTGTCCCCCTTTTATCCCCTGCTTGCCCAGAACCATATTAGCTATCCACCCCTGGGTCTTTCCCTCGCAAAATATAAATTTGATTTTTCTGGTTTAATTTGTTGACAAAATGCAGACACATGAGCATGCAAATTTTATAAATTGGTGGTAAGATTTGAGAAATCTACACACCTTCCCTTAGGGCTTAAATTTAAATTCTGGTTCTATCTAAATTACTAGGGAGTTTTGCATCACGAATTATCTATGAGATATGAGAAAAATATCCCCTCTAGTAAATTCTGCTTCCTATTTCCTGTTTCTCTTGTGGGTTTGGTAAGTCTTTGGGTAATATATACAAAAATAGAGCTGTGTGAATATGTGCTAACATCTGCTAGTATGTGTGCATATGTGTACGTATGTGTGTGTTCATGTGTGCCTGTGTGTGTACGCATACTTCTGCATGTGTATTCCCATGTTTTTGTTTTCATACATGTGTTTTGTGTGTGAGTGTGTATATGTGTGTTTGTTAGTGTGTGTGCATGTGTGTATGCCCATGTTCATGTATGCTTGTTTGTATCTATTTCTTTATGCTTCTGTTTTGGGTTTTGTGTGCTTACTTATGTGTTCATGTGCTCGTATGTTCATTTATGCCTATGTATATTTGTGTGTGTTTGTAGCTATATGTGAATGTGTGTGTGTTTGTGTATGTAGGTGTGATATAAATGGGGGTAGGGTATGCCACAGTATGGATGTAGAGGCCAGTGTCATTTCAATAATGTTTGAATCACTATGCTATTTTGAAGACCAAAAGAGTCAATTCATTTAAGCATCTGTCCTGATACACAGAATCAGATATTAATGACAACTTCACATACAAAAGTATGGTGTGAATATCTCCATGCCAATGCTACTTGAGTAATGACAAAACAGTGCCTCAGAATAAATTATTTGCTTCTAGAGAGGCAACTGGTGAATAATGAGCCCAAGTTCACATATCACTTTGATGTCTTCTGCATTATATTGTCTTCCGTATATTCAGTTTCTTCACTCAAGCCTGTAACTTGGTCAGCACATGTTGTCAGAAGTATAAATGTACTTTGTTAATTTTTCTGACATGAGAAACAATAAAGCCTATTATGGGATAAGATTCAAGTTCAAGCAGGTTTTAAAGTGCTGCCTAAGTGGAAAATAATCCGATCTGAACCACTTCTTGGAAAAAAAAATATAACTCATCAGGCACACTATGGCAAAAATAATGAGCTAATCAAGACACTTCTCAAGTTTTCCTTAGTATGTTATATATAGTTGCATATGACAATCACAGAAGTGAGCACGTGGAAGGCAATTACATATGAACTTGACACTTTTCTCACTGTGGGAAAAAAAACTATTAAATGTCAAAGTGCTTACCGCGGCTTGCCGATGAGTGTTGGAAAGTATCCCATGAATCTTCACTTTGTCTTTTTCCATTTGGTCTATGTTCACCCACAGATCCCGGCTGGCAGAATCTGCTGGGCCATATATCCGGGAAATGTAGTAATTGTGATCCGTGTCCTCCTGCATTGGTGGACAAAGATGATCATTAACAACAGTAATATTTCTACTAATTTTACTTTCTTAAATGATTCTTCTCTAACTAAAGGTATCAGTAGTCTTCATACTAGCAAATGACTTAAGTAGACTCTTAGCAAAGTAAATTAAAATGAAAATGATACATGTAAAATAAGTCATCCTCTTTAAAAGAAACATTTACATACACGAAACTTAGAAGCAATTTAATACTTTGTATACAATATGATTTTTTCTTTTGGGTCACAGTAATAACAGAGACTTATCTGTTAACAAGACAAAAAATGCTTGATTTAGAAATATTTACTGAAAGTCTAAGCTATATAATTATAGTCAGTGACAGCAAAATTAATTTATTCTTTCAAAAAACATTATATTGGGGCCTATTTTTAGTTAATGGTCCCAAAAATTCAGATAATTGCTTCATTTGGATAATTAAAATCTACTTTTATTTGAATTCTCAATATGAGTCTTACTATAATGCTTTTAATAGAGATTTTACTTTTGTTTCGGGCTCAATGGAGAAAATGGATGTTTTAAAGTCATATGACACTTGGATAATACAAATCATATACATGTATTAGCCACAAAATTAGTTATGCTTATGAGGAGTTTGGGGGTGGCTCCTGCATTGTAAGCATTTGACATTCAATTATGATGATCTGTGTTTGGGTGTCAATCAACCAAATAAAAGCCAGACGTGCCACAATGTATCATTTAAAAAATAATTCACTTTTATTTATATGTGTTTATATGCATTTTATATGCATTTTGTCTGATATATGGGCATATGCACATCAATGCTGGTGTGTTTGGAGATCAGACGAGGGCTCTTGATATCTTGGAATCTGGAGTTAAAGACAGTTTGGACATGTATGAATCTTGGAGTGGTGGGACCCAACTTGGGTTCTTTGGAAGAAGCACTGAGCAAAGTTGCCAGCCCCAATGAGATGTGTCTGTTTATTCAGCACTATGAGAAAGGCTGTGGGAAAAGGCAAATCACTGGTACTCATATGCCAGCCAGCCTTCCAACATATATTCCGTGGGTGATTCTGACTCAAATAATAAGTTGTTGAATTATAGAGAAAGACAGCCAATATCAACCTCAGGCCACTGAATGTATTATACAGACACACACACACACACACACACACACACACACACACATATATATATATAATATATATATATATAATATATATATGCTGTGACTTTGTGAAATCATGCTTTCAATTTTCAGCTAAGTCAGCCTATCTTAAAAAAAATATCATGTCCTGAAAATACTAAAGTTAAGCTGAAAACTTGTTACTGAGTTATATAGCTCAAGCTTGCCAAGTTGTCATGGCAACTTTTATTCAAAGATGAAAGCAATTTATTGTTTACCTAAGCATGTAGGCACACAAGTTGTTAAATCCCAGGGAGGTGTTTGTTTCAGACACTTAGGAAAGCCATAAAATAGATACCTCAAAAATGTGACATTTTAGCACCAGTAAATTATTCAAACTCCTTTTTGTCATTTTTTTTAGGCATAATGATACTTAAAGAGTTATTGAAAGTCACTCTGAGCACAAAGAATTTCATTTTCTCTTCTAAAGAAAAACTGTTTCTACCACAAGAGACAATAAAACAACGTGCTAGTGTGATGTGCTGACTTGCCAATTCATTTATGAAACAAACTGTTACTGAAAGATGGCTCAGTGGGTGACTCTAAATGCTATAAACTCAGGTTGTCAAAAAATGCCTGCAAACGTGCAGCTGTAGGGAAACATAGGACATCTTCCAAAAACCTCAGAGGACAAGTCACCATAGCTACAGGCATAAACCAGTCTATACCACCTATCCTCAGCATCCTCTTCTGCCAGGGCTGGTGAGGCAACTAACTATAGTACTGATGCTTAGAAACAGCAATGATATTTGAACTTCAAGTTTATTTCATTGAGAAGTAAAAGAAACTGAGACCTTATTGTATGTCTATCCATGTGCTAATCTGGATATATTAAACATACTCAAGGTTCTCAAGCATAGGCATAAACTAATGACTACCAAATAGATAGTAGTCTATAATAAACATGACTTAAATGCTCTTTACAGATGTAGAGGCTTATTTTATTCTTGTAAAAATGTTTGGCAAGGCATTATTATTTATTTAAACGTAAAGATATTTGAAATACCAAGTGTGGAAATCAGTCTTTCCAGACAAAAAGAGAAAAACATTGATTCTCTGTAGTGTCCAATGTGCTACTCTAAGAAAGTAAAGGGGGCGATACAATAACAAATCTGAAGAAAGAGCAAAGTAAGAGTGAGTGCTCAAAGATGAACTCAAATGTGACTGTATTTGTATTCTGCCCACCCAGCCTCAAGAAGCACGAAATAGCACAGTGAGGTAGCGTGTCTGGGATATATGCTATGAAATAAACATTGTAGACCCTCCCTCAAAATCTATATATTAAAAACTCAACTCCCAACATCCTAGAAGTTTTCCAGAGGGTCTTTATTGGGGTAGTTAAAGTTAAACAATGCCATCAGTCTGGAACGTTGACGATATTGGGTTCATAGACATAAAAACAGGGAAGAATTTTCACCCTTCCCCTTCTAGATGCTCCCTTCCACACATCTTTGCAGCCTTTACTCTCCTCTTCTCTTCTGTTAGATTCTCTTCTTCCTCAGAATAGGTTCTCAGAAAATTTGCAATAAAATTGTGTATACTATGAAATTTCTGTTGATAATCCCTCCCCTTTTCATTCCCTTGACACAGGTTTGCTACAGCCTATTAAATATCTCAGGCTAGAATTAAACTTATGGCAACCTCCCAAGTGCTAGCTTATGGGAGTGAGTCTGTACACTTGGATCAAGAGAAATCCTATTGGTATCTAAAACAGACAAATCAGATTATATGCTGTAGTGAGAAAACATTGGGCAATCTAACACCTCCATAAGGTCTCATGGAAACAGAATCTACAAAATCTCAGAAAACAAACTCATGACTCAATTTTCTCCCTGACGAATTATATTTTTATGTAAAAGGAAGTGTCTTTTTAATATACAGAGATACAGAAAATATGAAATCAATGAGAAGTTCTTGAGCATATAGTACCTACTATCAAATCAGTCATGGGGTTATTAAATTGTCTATCATATGTATTTCAGTGAGAAATTAGCTATGTGCTACCCTGGCTCTATATAGAAGTGCAGAAGTTATGGCAAAAGTCTGATGATGAGCACTGACTCTATATGCCAAGAATACTTCACATAAGGTCAGATGTAGTTAATATAATTATAAGTGGGTATGTAATTTCTTTTCATCATGAATATATAGTAATAATATTCAAATTGTTATGTATTGAGCATGAACTGCCCCTCATAGGCTCATGTTTGAATGCTTGCTCTCCAGTTGATGGCATTGTTTGGGAAGTTTGTGGCACCTTTAGGAAGGAGGCCTCAGATGAAAGAAGTCCCTAGGCACAATCCTGTGTCCTGGCTTGTCCATTGCTTCTTGGTCCATTAAGATGTGTACTGCCTCCTCCACATGACCCTGCCTCATGAACTGAGATGCCCTGCCATGACTTCACTGTCACAAGGGATTCAAGTCCTATGTAAAAAAAAACAGTGACCCCCAAAGAAGCCTTTCCTTCCTTAGTTGTTTCTGGTAGTCACTGTGATAATAAAATAATTACAACACTGATATGATTAGCTCATGATTCATAGCAGTTAATTAACAGATGGACCCGAAGTTATAGAAATACTTGGTACAAAAGTTTTAATTTTTAAGGTCATTATTGGAGGCAGAAATCTGAAACTGAATAGTTAAAGTTGTATATGTGTCACCAAACGCCAGCAGAAAAATATTAAACTCATTACTTTCCTCAAATATCACTTTCAAGCACATCTAAGTTTTATGAAATTACATTTATCTACATGAGAAAGTGCATTTTTAATTAATTTCTCTTAATCCTCTCTGATTATATATGTATGTATATGGACATGTATAGATACATATATAATTAATATATGTTATATATCTGTGCTGAATATATTAAACACATACTAACTGATTAAGTTATAGTAACTAGATGAATAGCCTTCCTTGATATATTACTTGACATTTTCATAATTAACGCATTATGTAAGACTGAGAATTTTGTTGACATTTATACAAATCACTGGAAAACTTCATGATTTCTCAAAGAATAAACTTATTCATTGAGAAATCTATACAATATATTTTGAGCAAGGTATTTAATTTAAAAATTCAATCTTTTAAATAAAAATGCCAACACATATAAATAGGCACAAGGCTGTTTGCTGTGAAGAAATAAAAGACCTGTTGAAATTTTACATCGTATGCTTTTAAATCTTCCTAAGGACAAGTCCTTAACACACCAAGTCAGACAAGCAACATAGAATTACAATTCAAGAATTTGAATTATTTTGGGGCAAAGATGATATACAGATTTTAACAACATATTTTATTTTAAGATAATAGCTTCTTTGACTTAGATAAAACTCAATATTTTACACTAATAGTATCAAATTAATTTTATCATTAAGAGAAATGTAAGAAAATACCCATTTTCACCAATTGTTAATAGACTGAATTTTTATAATCACTATTGGCATCACCATATCGCATTTCTTACTTTCTATTGATTTATGCAGAAATTACTTAGCTAATGTTTCTACAGTATAGAACACTGTTAATGAGAAACATTTTAAAAGCACATATGGAAGTAAATGCTTAATAATTATTCAAGGAAAGTCTTAGGTCTTGAAGTATTTTGTAAGTCAACAAGAGTTATATTTTTAGGAGGTACTCATGTTTCTGTTAAGTTATTATCCAGTTATTATCCAGTATAACATGCTGCATTATTTTCAAGTTATATTTAAAGGCTCACAGAAAGGGTGTATAGAGACACCTCTATTCTGGCATCTGTCGGCAGGGGCATGGCAAGTATCTAAGAGAGAAAGCATTACGTATGCCCAAGGACTGACAGGCTGCTATCTGAACTCCATTTCTTTTAAGCTTGATCACGAATGAGCTGTGTCATATTAGTGAAGTCACGTACTCAGTTATCTACTCAGTTCATATTGGTTTGACTTTTCTTCTACACAGTTTCTCACATAGGCACATCCATCAGGTAGGATGACATACAGAAGAAAAAAGATAGAGACCTACAGTAACATATTGACATCATCCTTACAACATGGAATTGCACAGACGAGAACACATGGAAAGAGCTGTCGATAAAGACAATACCACACTCCTCCTTACCCAATCTCATCTGAGGAAATGGATCTATAGGTACAGGTATGAGATATTCATGTTAGATTAGTTTCTTTGTTAAAAAAATAACTATGATAGTTAATGATAACATTTAGCTTTATTTCACTGTATTGCCATAGAACTAAATGAAATTAATGCATTTAAACATATTTTTAAAGTACATGAGCAGGATGTAAACTTTTCACCATTATTAAGTAAGTCCAATACAATTTCAGAATGATGGGATGAACTACATATGACTTTTGAGTAGCCTTTAATACCTCTCAGCAAGTACTTCATTAACATTCCCTTCAGTCATAAAGAACGATGTCATGATATGCTGGGCCATTTATGGGTATTGAGCTCAACGAAGAGAAATCAGTCCATTTGAGTTGGATATATCAGATCATTGCAGCAGCTCTCGTCACGCACATCTGTTCTATTTTGTTTTTGTTCCCTATACAGCCATCTTCATTTCCCTACAGAGTTTTACCTACTTACTTCTCTTATTTTACTACATTTTATCTATTTACAGCTTGGTCTGTTTTTCATTTTTCTTTTTTTCATATTTTTTCTCATGTACTACATCCCTACCAGAGTTTCCCCTCCCCCTTGCCTCCCATTACTTCCCATCTCTATAGGTCCACTCCTCCTCTGTTTCCTTTCAAAAAATAGCAGGCCTGCCAGGGATGTCAACCAAACATGGCATAACAAGTCACAATAAGTCAAGGCTGGATGAGGCAACCCAGTAGGAGGAAGCATGCCTCAAAAAGCAGGCAAAATAGTAAGAGACACCTCCTGTTCTTTCTTTTAAGAGTCCCACATGAACACTCAACTACCCAACTTTAGATATATGCAGAAGTAAGACCTATACTGACTCCCTGATTGTCACTTCAGTCTTTGTAAGTCCCTATGGACCTGGGTTAGTTGACTCTGTGGGCCATGTTCTTCTGCTGTCCTTGACCCCACTGGATCCTACAATCCTTCTTATCCAAGAAGCAAGCTTATGTAGAACTTCTAATATCTAACAAAATAGGCTTCAAGCTAAAATTAATTAAAAGAGATGAAGGACATCTCAAACTAATCAAAGAAAAAAATCCACCAACATGACAGCTCAATTTTTACATGTATGCCCCAAACACAAGGGCACTCACATTTGTAAAGGAAACATCACTAAAGGTTAAACCACATGTCTCACTTTACACATTAATAATCAAAGATTTCAATACCCCATTTTCACCAATAGAAAGGTCACCCAGACAAATATTAAAGAAAGAAATAGCAAAGCTAACAGATGTTATGAAGAAAATGGATATAAGCAATATCTACAGAATATTTTATACAAATATAAGAGAATATACCTTCTTCTCAGCATCTCACAAGGAAACCTCCAAAACTAACCACCTGCTTGGTCACAAACCAAGTCTCAACAGATACAAGCAAATTGAAATAAACCTCTGCATCTTATCAAATTACCATTGATTACAGCTGGATTTCAACAACATAAAAGAGCAGAAAGCCTACAAACTCATGGAAATGGAACAACTTGATTAAATGACTACTGGATAAAGGCAGAAATAAAGAGAAAATGAAAGACTTTCTAGAATTCAATGAAAATGAAGGCGCAGCATACACAAACTTATGGAACACAATGAAAGCAGAGCTAGACAGAGTGAAAGTAAAGTGTGTAGCTTGCATTGTCAGTGAAATGAGCATGCTAGAGTTAGCATTTCCTCCATTTCAGCCACCGAATAACCATCCTATTTAATAAGCTCTCCTTGCACCTGACACAAATCACAAAATTCTTACACTGGATCTAAAAATACTCGGGTATGTAATTCATCATTTGTGAGAACTCAATAAATTATGGGTCCTTGCATATGGATGCATTTTCAACTGTACAGTGTAATCGTCATTAGTAAAATGTATATTAGTTTCTGGATGTCACTGAATTTCTCTGCAGTTCATGGTAAAATGTATTTTTATATTCAACCACAAATCAGCAACAACTATATCAAAATGGGTCTCAAAATGTTATAATATAAAGTCATAGTTGAAAAGAATGGGATTATGTCTGCTAGATTTAGCACCTATGCTACTATATACTGTTTGAGTTACCCCGGGATGCCAAAATAAAATATTAGAATGGGAGATTTACACAATGGAAATTTATTATCTATTTATTGTATGTAATTTTGCAAATTCAAACACAATGTGACTGCTACGTAAATACATTACTGAAGAAATAACAATGGAAACCCCATGTTTGGTTCCTATGCATACCTTCTACCCTCCCATCCCTGTCCCATTCTATCCCTGCTGTATGTATTCTTCCATCTCAGTAGTCTTTCCCCTTCAATGCTCATGTGAAGTTCTGTCGCTCCACCCCACCACAATTCTTAAAGCATTCTGTCCTATCTTAGGGACCAGTTTCCAGTTTCCTGGCTTTTCCATTTGGAAAAGCACATTTAACATTTAGAAGCTAAGATCTGCATAGGAGAGGAAAAAATGTTGTTTATCTTTCTTAAGTTTCCTCTCTTAATATAATATTTTCCAGTTCTATCAAATTTCCTCTAAATTCTGTTTATTTTTTTTCTTTGTAGCTAAAGCATCCATGCTGATTCCATAGTGACAACATGGTTTACACCACAAACTGGAGCGATGTCCGCCTGTGGACTCATCAGCATTTGCTGTCATATGTCATATTTCTTTCCTTCTTTTTTTTTTTAAATAGCTATTGTGACTGGGATCAGAATATCAAAGTAGTTTTACTTTGTATTATACTCTACTATGTAAGGATATTGAACAATTTAAAAATATTTAGTATACAGTTGGACTTCTATGAGAAGTGTCCATACAATTCATTTGTCCATTTATGAGTAGTCAGTAGTGGTGTATGTTTGAATTTTGCAGTTCCTTATATCTTTTAGATATTAACACTTTAAAACGTAGCTGGGAAAGATTATCTACAATTCTATGGGCTGTCTGTTCCCTCTATTGGAAGCTCCTTTTGTAGTGCAAGAGCTTTTGAATTTCATACAGCCAAAGTTGTCCACTGTTTGAGCTAATTCTAGTGCTACTGGATTCTACTCAAAGACTTCTTACCTTTATCTGCATCATGCAGTATGTGACCCATGCGTTCACTGAGCTGGCATTTTGGGTAGTAAGCTAAGATTTGGGAAATAATTTGAATTGAGTTTATTTGTTCTGCTGTGTGTTTGCATAATGATAGATACAGGAGCAAGTCTTCTTCTTCTAGAGGCAGACAAGCCATTTGCCATCATCATTACTGAGTGCCTGCCTTGTATTCCAGTATATGTGTTTTACTATGTAGCCACAACTATATAATATCAACAGCTATATAAGTTTATCTCTGGGTGCTCTGTTGCGTTCCATGCTATACATACCTGCTTTGGGATCACGCTTTCTTGTCACTATGGTTCTGAAGCACTGTTTGAGGGAGCATGACACCTCTAGCTGTGTTCAGTCTGGAAGGACTTTGATTGCCTGAGCCCTTTGTGTTACAATACTACCTTTAAGGTTGAGATCTTTCTAATTTTTATTTTTCACATCTCTTGAGGCTTAGAATTCCAAAGAATGCAAAGCTCGGACTAGTTTGGTTTCCTACTAGGGTCTTCTTCCTGGATTATAAAACGTCACACCTGTGCTCACTAAATGGAGAGAAAGTTGGCATTTCCTCCTTCTACCTGGTGAAAGCAGTCTTCTTAAAGGATTAGGGTCAACCACCTCTGTGACTTCAATTAACCAGAATTATTACCTAAATGCTTTGGATCCAAATATAGTAACATAGGACACTCAGGCAAGAATTCTTGAGGTTAAGGAGAACTATAATTCAATCTGTATAATATATATATGGTTCTTTTATCAAATTTGGATTCATAGAAAAGCCTCAGATGTGTCACCTTTGAAAATCATGTAATTTTCTAGAGCTAATAAAAAATGCCATTTAAGCTTTCTGATATAGAAGGGACTTCAGAAAAACCACAATTGTCTGTCTTGATATAATTACTTCATGAAGGAGGGAAGGGAGAAAGAAGGAAAGTGAAGTGAATATCATTTGTAATTTTAAAAGAATTATGGAGAAATGTACTGAAAAGTCAAAAATTATAACACAGTTAAGACTTTCACCTCAGCAACATCTGTGGAAAATTCGTATGGTTTCTTCCAACTGGTCAGAACTTGGCCAACATTTTGATTCTAAGGTAGCTATTACAATTCCCAACTTTCCAGTCTGGCATTTTAAATGTCAGATATATTAATGTCCTTTTAATTGGTCAAATTTTCCCTTGTGCTGTTATTCATTTAATGCCAGAGAACACTGCTTCTCTTCTCCCTTTTCTTCTCTATTCCCTAAACCAGCTACTTTCTAAAGCTCCCCCCCACCCCTGCCTAGGTTCAGGCAGTGGCTAATAGAGGGTGGGACTGAGTGAAGACATTTTACACTATTTTTAGAGTCAGAACTGAATCTTTCTTTTACTTTTCATTGCCTGTCATTTTGCCATTAGCTTTCTGAGCCACAATTCTTCAGTGTCATAAAATAGAAATGAGTTTAAAAATAATCAAAGCTGTGGAATTGGGTTGAGGCTATTTATCGTAAACATGAGAATATTCACTGGACTTGGAGAGCTCTTATTCAACTCTTGTTCAACTAGGCACTCTTATCAGCTACCATCGATAAACAGAAAAGGCCAACCGAGAACTAGAGAGCCTGTATTATTTTTCACTAACATTTACTGAAGAACACGTTCTTAACTATGAGGTCCCAAAGTATGCTGAACAGAGAAACAGGTACTCATCTCTGTCATCCACCACTGAAGGGTCTTGATGGTTGGTCCATTTTTTATTTTTTTGTTTAAAAACAAAGAAAGCAGGCAAATCCCATATTTATGACAATTGATAAGTAGGTGTGGCCATAGCTTATGAGTTACTAATACACCAAACCTCTGGCTTGACATATCGTATACGTTCTGTGTTTAGGAGTTGTAACAATTCTGTGAATTAGGCACTATTTTTGAAGAGAAGACGATGAAGCTGAGACACATAAAGTAGCTCTATCAATGCAATGCAGCATCAATACAGGGACACGAATGTTCCTGGGCCACTCTCAAGCCTTATATTCTTTTCATTACCACATTACCTTTTAGGTATCAAGAACATTTCACTACTTCAAAAACACATTGCATTTGTTCTGGTGGCTTCTATGAGCCTATTCATCAGGTCTGTTTACCTTTCTATTAATTCATTTCACTCCAGCCTCTACAGGTACAATGGCTGCCTTACCAAAGGAAACCCTTTAAACCACAAAGCTAAATACATCACTCCTCTTTTCTATAGAGGGTTTTTCATTGCACATGGAATAAAATCCAAGTCCTTCTCACCAATGAGGCTTGATCAACATCACTCCTATGCTACTCACCTCAGCACATTACGCACTGCCCAAATCCTCCTTTGTGTTCCTGAAAGTTTCATATTTTCTAGCATAACAAAAATGCAACTGTTCAAACCACTGGATGCATTGGCATACGGATGATGATCACCTATTCCTGTTCCTCTCTCTCTCTCTCTCTCTCTCTCTCTCTCTCTCTCTCTCTCTTTCTCTCTCTCTCTCCTCTCTCTCTATGTGTATGTGTGTCTCTCTAAGAAAAGATCTCTACTTCTACCTCCTAAATACTGGGATTAAGGCATAAGCCACATTTGTTCTTTATTATTTAGTCCCCTTTACTTCTCTTAATCTCCTTAGATAACTTTATTGCAATGCCTTTATTTTTTTATTATCTAGTACTTTCAAAAAATCTTCAAATTTCTCTCTCAACTCTATGCTCACTGCTTTATTATAGTGAGCAAAACATTATAATGATTATGACAAATTCATTTATCTACCGTTCATTTTGATATCCTTAATGTTTCCATGCTCTAAATCTCCTCAGCCACTTGTATCTGTCTCTTCTAGAATAACAGATACTCCTCACATTTGTTCAGCTAAGATCGAGCTCCATTGTTCAGGGCTTTCCCACTATGGAGTAGGTTGAGCTCAGTGAGTCAAGAGGATGAATTCAGCAAGACCTCATTCATGTTCACAATGTGGTTATCTAGCACACCATTGCTCTAACAGGGCGTAGGTTGAGGTTAGTGGGTTTCAGATTCCTTTGGTCCCTTGTCTAGGACTCTGTCTACATTGGTGCTCTCATAAGTAGACTAGACTGGTTTATTCCCAAAGTTATAGAATAACCCAAGAGACTAGACTAATAATCTGGAAGCCTCTTGAGGTATTGCTGGAAAAACTTGCATTATTTATTTTGACGTCACATTATGCCATCTTGACTGTTTCCATGATGAGTCAATGGATTTGACAAAGGAGGGGCTCTAAGAATTTTTGGTTGTTTTGGCATATTATTCATTGTTTCTGTTCACGAGCAGTTAGTAAATATAAAGCCACCCAGTCCCCTGAGTGCATTTTTATTTGAGGAGAGAATATTCTGTTAATATACAGGGTAAAATCAATAGGTTTTAGATAATCTCTAAAAGTGCTTTGCTTTGCCACAGAGGCAGTTTCAGCATCGTAAATCTTCATACTGATTTCTAAGTCAAAGTTAAAAAGCCAAGGTCAAGTGATCAATTGGTCTAAAATCACATCTCAGAGAAAGGAAAACCTTTTTGGTAACTCGGTCAAATGCAGGTAGATAATGCAGAGGTGAAAGAAGAGCAAGCACAAGGGTAAAGGTTTTGCTCACTCTATGAGTCATTAAGAGTTAGGAATCAAAGAGAACGAGAAGCAAAGCCAGCCGCAATCTATTGGTTGCTTTGTTTTAAAAATTACCCATGCTGGATTCAAATGAATATTTTTATAATATTGTGCTTGCTGACTGTGCAGAAAGACTCAGAAGCCTATAAAGCTGACATTTACATCTTGCAATAAAATTACAAGATAGCTCGAACAGATTTTTTTATTTCAGTGCAGCCCAAGAGGCCTGTTTTGCTTTCTGACTCTGCCTTGTAAAGCCACATAAAAAAAAAAATATCAGTGTTCATCGCTTCTTGTTGTCTTAACTACTAGTGAGAAGACCTCCTTGAAAAATGTATGTAGGTAAATATTCAAATTAAGGTTGTCTGGCTGAGGGAGATGTGAAAACTTCTTACTTACAAGCATTTCTTTGAAGTCTCACTCATTTAAATTAACAAGTATTCTTGACATGTTAAATGTGTGAGAGGTCTTCAGCCAGGTACCATGAAAAAAATGCTTATGATAAATAGCCCCTGCCTTCCCAAACCCATTGAGAGTATACAATAACATATGCTCTCAAATATTTCTCTTTGTAGCCACCATAAGCAATATTGTAATGTCAAACTAAGTAGTGTAACTCAAAGAGAAGACAGGTTATTTTTTCTTTAGAGATTAGATAAATGAGATTCAAGGGAACTATGAAATGTACTCTTGATCTTAGAGACTGAATTGGAATTTGAAATAGTCATTCTTAGCACTGGTCTGAATATAGGTGAATACACAGAGAAAAAAATGGGTTGATCTGGGAACTAAATAAAAAAAACTGTGTGCATAGCAGGCAGCAGTGTGATATGGGGATGGTTAGATATGTGGAAATTACTCTTCACAATACACTGAGTGTCATCCCAGTAACTCTGAGAAAGAGCTAGAAACAAGAGCAAGAGGGTGAGAATGGCAGGGCGTGGGAGATATGGGAGGGAAGGGGGAGAAATCTCTTACCTTTTAGGGAATAAACTAGAAAAATAGGATAAATCAGCAAATAGGAAAAATAGAATCAGACATTGGTTTGGAAGCTATTTCAATAGGTCAAGAATAAAGCCAAAAATAGCTCAAACTAAGTTGCTTACAAGGAATGAAAAGGGGTCATTGTGGGAAAGGCTGTGAAGAATTTCAAAGATTTTACAGTTCTTGAGATGAGAAAGCATTCAAAACTGACCCTGAGATATCATTCTTTAGTCTATAAACTAGGACAGTCCACAAAGCTCTGAATAACCAATGCTAGTGAACATATGAAAGGCAAACACATCTCTGTATCATACTAAATGCTAGAAAACAATTCCAAGAAAATAAATACCATTGTTGCCCAAGCCTAGGTCATATACTAGACACAAATAAAAGAGCTTTGTAGCAACCAGCTGTGATGAAGAAGCCCTTTCTGCTCCCTCTTCAAACAGCACCTGAATTGCTAACTTTCCCTCACTGCTCACTTGAGGAGAAGTTCCAGGTGAGATGACACTGAGAGCTAATAAATGCCTGTGAACTACAGCCATGGGTAACAAACAAGTCCACACACTAGAATCACCTAGAGACCTTTTTAAAATTCCAAAATTCATGTCACTGCATCAGATTGACTAAATAATAATCCAGGAAAGGGCACATTGTTGTGATCGAACATGGAGACAAGACTTGGAATCTCTGTACAACAACAAGAATACCACCAGTTAGCTGAATGCCCCATGTAGACCTGGTCACACCTCCACCTCCACTTTTAGCATTCCAGATATATTGTCAACGTATTTTTACAGAATAATCAAATTTGTGGATTTTTACTACTTCTTGGGATTTTCCAAACCCCAAACAACAAGGTTTTTCTCCTTGAATTCTGGAGAAGTCACAAATGATCATTGGAAACAGTGATCCTCCCGTGTTAACACCAACTTCAAAAATGCAGGGTGTGGACAAATTTTTCTAGGACATTTGCTGAACATTTAACAAGTTATATCTGTATATGTCTTGAATAAATAAATGTAAAACAATCCTACCAATTCTGCTATGTATATTTAACATGGCATCCAAATATTTGTTTTACCAGCTTTGAAACAAAATTCAAAACAAAGCCTCTTCAACCGTTGAGTGATGGCTTTCATTGTTTTGAGATATTTATACATGCATAAGATTCCCATCTATCAACAAACATGATGTCTTAGTCTGTTATTCTTGTAGTAATAATAGAACAGGAAAAATCTGTTAGTTTATAAACAAAATATATTTATTTTCTCATCGTTCTGGATTCTGGGATGATGGTAACACACAAGAGTTTTCTGAGAATCTTCTTGCTACATTTTTATGTAGTACAGGACAGACGGGAACAGAAGTAAAACACTCTCTAGAAAATATTTCCTACCATCATCCATCCATCCATAAATATGGACATTTGTAGCTTCAACACTTGCCATATACCCTTGTTCATATCATTCTTGCATTTGGGATAAAGTTCCAACCATGAGGTGCCAGACACATCTGACACCATAGCACTTGTACATATATACAGAATGAAATATCAAAGGTGAAATGACTATGACTGTCTCAAATACATTATTAATAAACAGCACCCAATAGAAGCCAGGGCATGTGGAGAGTTCAGTATCTATACTTCTTTTAAGACCTGTGGTGATAGAGAAATCTTGGTCACTGATGACATCCAGACTTGTTCAGTAGTCTCTAGGCTTACCTGGCTGTTGTCATTCACATCTATTCCAAATTTTGTTCTCACTATATCATTATGACTCAAGGTCTGGAATTTTTAGATATTTTCTCAGTGATAATGTCAATTTTGTCAATTCTAAAACTTATAATGGAACCACTCTTATGAAAGGATACTACTTCTGTCACAGAGACAAACATGTAACCAAGCTATACCATTTAGTCTTATTTTGGCATTTTACAGTCTCTGGTATGTGTATGCAGAAGACAGGATTGTTCCTGGGTGTTTGAGACTCAATTACCTACTTAGTAAAGTGCATTTATCTTGGCTCTAGGGATCAGCAAATATTCATGAAAGAAATTTTTATTTAAATAAATATATTATACCTAGGCAGGGCATTGTGACACATGTCTGTAAGCCCAACATTTGGGAAGAAAAAGAGTTGAAAGCTATTTAACTATCTCATATGGAGTCTAAGGCCTGACTGTGTTACATGTTACCTGACTCAAAAACAAAGAAAATAAAATCATACACACTCATGTGTGAGCACAAACACACACACACACACATATGCATGCACACACACACAAACATGCATGCACACATGTGCATGCACACATGTATATATAAAACAGCACCAACAACAAACCACTGGAGGCTTCCATTAACATTGCTTGTCAAAGAGCTATACAATGAATAATTAACTTTATAACCACTCAAAATTACTTAAGTTGTTTGTGCAAATCAAACCAAATGCTCTTAAATAAAACAGAGTAGCAGTTATTAATGGAATGTACTTCCAGTGCAATCTGGGCTCTACTTAAAACCTTATGAGGTGAACAAAATCACAGAGACAAAACTACTATTACTATCGCTTTTCTAAGGAAGCTATTAAGACTAAAAAAAGAGGGAGAACTTGTGTGCCTGAGAAATGAGCTTCTAATTGGTTATCTAATTTCAAGTGGTGAGACCTAAAAACATATGCATCAAAGCATCATTAAACAAATGTAGCAGGTTTTATTTATTTGTGTGTGTGTGTGTGTGTGTGTGTGTGTGTATGTGTGTGTAACAACAGTAAGTAAAGAGAGTCCCTGAGTTTGGGAAGGAATAGTGGAATATAAAGGAGGAGAGGACATGAGGAGAAATAATGTAATTGTACCTAATTAAAATAAGATAAATTTAAATGAACTTTGTGTACAATCCAACAATTCCTGTTTGCTTTTGGATTTTCTCCTAAGCAAGTAAGTATTAGTTTCTTCTCATTAATTTATGGTATAGTAAATGTTGCTTAGAATTGTTCCCTGACTAATATACTAAAATCGGCCAATAAGTAGCTGAAGTTCTAAATATTGCTTAGTGGTGAGACATCAACAACAACCTAGAAAAATGTTACAACAGTTACAACAAAATTATGAGTGGGCTTTACTCTCAAAGGGTCATCACCATTTCAGAGAGGAAGGTGAAAGACTCACTGATATGAATTAGCAGAAAAGTGAAAATGTTCAATCAAAGGACAGAGAAGGAACAAACATTCCTCACAGCCAAGGGAGGAAGAACAGCATAGAAGACAGCACATGCACGCTCTGATACAACTGTGGTCAAACGTAAAGGTGAATCCTAGTATTTGTACTGGTTATTTTGAGTTGATGGTTCTGTAATGTGTTGAACATAGTTTCTTAATTCCAGCCCATATTTGGTTGTATTGTATAGCTTAGAGTTTATATAACAGCAAATGGCCTGAAGATTTTACAGCAAGAATAATGCCAAATATAGTTTGCTAAAAATGTGGAGGAATAACAGGGATGAAGTTTGCAATAAAGAAATAGAAGAATATCAGATTGCTTTGGACACTACAGGTAGAAAATTTCTTTAGAATATCTTATTGAGAGTTGAAATTACTTTCAGATAAATATTTTAAAACATTCTTTTGGGAATCACTTGTTTGGATATCAACTCAGTCAGGTTTGTTCTTCTCCACCATCATATCAACGATTAGGTGACTCGTATTGAATAGAAATCTATTGGTTCATATTTCCATAGGTTGCTGTGTCCAACAGTGAAGGGCAGCATTTGCCTTGGCACTTCTAGAAAGAAGAGTGTGTAGAAAGAAAGCAAGAATGTAAGGGACAGAAAGAGGTCAGGGCCAAATTCATCCTTTTGTAAGCAACTCACTCCTATGAAAACAGTTGTATGGGGGCCAGGCTTGAAAAGGGCCATATGTTCCTCAACCTTACAACCTGTTACAATGAGGCTTAAATCTCCATATTTAAAAGTTAGCCCATACTTAGCCAAGTGAATTATTTAAATGTTGCATGCCTGGAGTCTTAGTTCCATCTCCTGCTACAATAATAAAACTCCCTAGCAAAAGCAAGCTAAAAGAGAAGGAGTTTGTTTTAGCTCACACTTCAAGGTCTAGTTCATCAATAGAGGGGCAAATCAAAGCAGCAGGAGGTTGAAGATAGTAGCTAGGGTGCCCTACAGTCAGAAAAGGCAATGAATGGGAGAGACCACTCAGCTTGCTCTCTCCATTTTGTACCTTCCAGGATTAGCTGCTTGAGTAAGTCCCTCAATTCAGATGCTCTTCCCCCATCAATTAGCATGATCATAAGAATTCCCATCAAGTTTGCTCAGAAGATCCTGTCAAGTTGACAATTAACACTTTCCATAGCAGCAAACAGAACCCTGTTTAAAGCTGTGAGGTGACTGAAAGCTGTTTCAATGCTTGATCCCTACTTGGTGGCACTGTTTGGGAAAATTCTTTGGGATGTGTGGCCTTGGTGGCAGGGGTAGCTTGTAGGAGGAAGATCTTGAAGGTTATATGTGCTTCAGGTAACACTTGAGCCCTCCTTTCCCAACCTGTGATTATCTAAGTGTTCTCTATCATATTCCATGCCACCATGAACTCTACCATGATGCCCAAGGACCCATGAACTTCACCACATGACCCTGTCAACATAACATGCACCATGCTGTCCCCATGTTGAACTAAAATTTCCCAGAAATTATGAGTGCAGGTAAACTATTCCTCATGTATACTTCTGCAGGTTGTTTGGTCATGGTGAAAAAAAAAAGATAACTAACACAGGTGACATTAGTGAAGCCATAAACTAGCCTAGATTCACAGTTAAGAATTCATAAATCTAAAAGAGTAAAGGGATATTCATGTAGTTACTTGCCTATTGTGCTTCCTTGCTTTTCAATAGTTTTTAAAAAGTATTTTGTATAGAATAAATGTTTTCATGCTATTACTTTCAAAGGGGAAATATTAAAATTATTGTTTTATTCCAGGTTTGTTTTATGATGGTTCCAGAGGCCACTGCCATAAAGGTAGACTAGAGGATCTTTAATAAAAATCACTCGTCATGAAAATACTAAATAAATTAGAAAATTCTTTATATTTTGAGAATTATATTTTATTCACAGTTATAGTAATTCAAGAATTACATCTTCAAATTTCACCCCCTCAACTCTAATTATAAGAATTATAAATCTATTTAAGTGATTTATGTTGTTGTAGTTCTATTATGTGTTATCTCATCACAGACCCTCAAAATCAGGTCACTTGATGTCAGCCTGCAGCCCTAAACTGTAAGAAAACACAAACATTTCCTCTCGATAGGTTAATCATCTCAGACACTTTGTTATAGTGTCAGAAATATGATCGACTCATATGTGGTTCAGATTTCTTCTTCTTTGTCTAAGGATCACAAACACTAATATCATCTTGATTACCCAGCCAGCTGACAGGCTCTGGTACAGGCATAAAGAAACATAAAGAAGTTGTCAATGTGTATGTCTGGGGAAAGAGGTAGAAATGTTCACAAAGCTCTAAAGCAGTCTTTTTCTAGTAAGTGTCCTCTGAGTGTCTGTGGAGATTTAGTTATCCACAGTAAAAACAATGGCTAGGGAATTCCCAATATGCAAATCCCTACACCTGACTTCCAGTGACCTCTGAACTCAGTCCTTTCCATTTAGAAGGGTCTTCCAACATACACCTTAGCTTCAACCAATATCCTGTATATGAACACATTATTTTGTATTCATAATTATATATTAATTTGCAAATTATTTTATATTCCACTAGATCATAAGCTCCAAGAAGGCTCAGTTTACATATTCCTTGTATACTTCATTGACTTTCTGGGAAGTACTGATTTAGCCTTGTTTGAATAAGTAAATGCAAATTAGATAAAGGAAATCAAAGGATTTTACTATGCTATCTTTTTAAAATGCACCATGACCTCTGTTTTCTAAAGATTAGATTTTTGATTGTTTGTATATATGAGGAGATAGTTTGTGTACACATCAGTGTAGGTGCCTGTGGAGTCCAGGAGACAGTGCTGGATCTTCAGATCCTCAAGAATTGAAGTTAAAGGTAGCTCTGAGGGATCTGCCCTTCCCCACACATTCATATCTCCATCCCCACTCTGACTTCATAAATGTCAGTTAATAAATAGGAAAATACAAAATATCACAAGAATAAACTAAGAAATAACTGCTAATCCATTGCTAGGTACATAAGAAGCTCACAATGAGTTATGGCTGAATACAATTTTCACCAGATATTCAAAATGACTTATGACCCAAAGAAAAGCTCAAAAAAGACAAGGTCTGTGTGTTAAGCCACATGAGCAAAGAATGGAATTGGAGAAGCTAGGTGATGCTAAAATGTGCAGAGGTCAGAATGGCAATTAAGGATAAAAGTTCTGAGCATGTAAGTTTCTCCAAGAATGAGAAAATATCTTAGTGAATACTGAAAATCAAGTTTTCTCTCTTAAGAAAATAAAAGGTTCTGAGCAAATACTATCAGGCAGGTTACAAATTATCCTATTTGAAGATGAAAATGAATCTGATAATCT
Organism: Grammomys surdaster; assembly: GCF_004785775.1. Taxonomy (NCBI): domain Eukaryota; kingdom Metazoa; phylum Chordata; class Mammalia; order Rodentia; family Muridae; genus Grammomys; species Grammomys surdaster. The sequence goes on from NW_021604604.1 coordinate 5,876,412, forward strand.
CAACACTTATTTTAACTATCATTAATAAATTCAAACCATATTCACTTTAACGATGGTTTAAAAGACTTGTGAATCTAATTAATGACTGCTATTAAGAAAAAACAAAAACCTAAAGGTTGGTATTTACCAAAAAAAAAAACCCACCAAAAACAAACAAAAAAGAAAACAAAAAAAACCCAAAAAACAAAAACAAAAAAAAACCAACTAATATATTTCTATGGTCTTACCTTCTTTCTTGGTTCATCTCTGGGTTGTTCTCATTCATTTAGGTTGGAGGTCCTAGGACAGTGTTACCTTACCCCATACCCTACTCTACATACAAGTTGCTTGGAGTACAAAAGACAGCACAGCCAAGGATATTCATCTTCTTGCTGGGACTTAATATATGTTGAAGTACCTATGCGTACATGTCATTATATGTGATTCTGCTCACACGCGCACACTGGGGTAAGGATGTGAATGACTTGGAAATCTAATGGTTTATAAGTCTAAGTCATGAAAAGTAGATAAATGTAAGTTGAACCTTAAAAGATTCTCCCAACACTATAATAGCAGTGGTTTCACCTAGAAGAGAGTACAACAGTCTTACATAGTAACTGTTGTTTTTCTTCTAGAGATGTGGACTCATGAGGAAGTAGGCCTTGAAAAAATTGGTATGAAAGTCAACAGACCCAGGTCTTTCATTTTAGGGAGCCATGAACAATCATACTACCATGTGATTGAAAAGTAATAGTCTTTAAATGAGTAACCTCACTCCAGAACACAGGAGGGAGAGATAGGAGGATCATAAGTTAAATATTACCCTAAGTTACATAACAGGTTTGAGGCCGTCGTGTATACTTCTATTCACAACTGAACTCAGATCAGCAGATAAGTATTCAAAGGTTAAGATGTGCCAAAGGCCATTTATGGAAAAGTATAATATGGGTGCAAAGTATCTGAGCTAGTATGAACTACTATAATAATATATACAGTTCACTGAGTGGCTATGCAAGAGACATGTATTTCTCTAAATTGCAGTTGCTGGTAGAATTTGAGTATCTATTAGCTTCTGAGGAGGCCATCTTCCTGGTTTTCAGACTTCTAATGTCTAGCCATGTCTTCATATGGTCTTTCTCAACATGTATGGATAGAGCAAATAATTCCACATAAATTGGTGTTTAGGGATTCAACTTATAAACATGGGGAGAATTCACTTTAGAATATAGATCACATACAGTTGACTGGAGGCAATACACAGTATTACATGTAGGTGTCTAATAAAAGGCTGGCTGGAAGCAGGAGTCAGAAGCAGATTTGCAACCAGTTCAAGATCTGGCAGGGTAACATCAACCCCTAGTGACTTAACTACACATCAAAAACAGGAGCTTAACTAAGGCCTGGTGAGGCATCCCCACCCTCTCAGAACACTGAAGACTAGGGGAGTCCAAGACCAGCATTGCATATAAAGTGAGACTCCATTTCAAAAACCAAAAGGGCTCTAAGTAAGCTGCCATTTCTAATGCCATAAGTTATCTCAAAGGGGATAGGAGACTAAACTTGTTCTATTAAGATGGCTCCAACACCATCAGTGATGTGGTTGAGTCCCATTTGCTTCGTCCTTCAATTTGTATATAAACTAGAAATGCTGGAGACTGTGTTATATGCAAGTATATTTTCATTTACATGGTACTCCTATAGTTTAATACATTTATTTTTAGTTAGTAAATTGGAGTGCTTTTGTATTTGAGTGGATGAGGAGAGGTAAATAATTGGTAAAAAACCAACCAAACAAACAAACTAAAAAAACCTGTGTGTCTGTGGGGCCATATTAAGGATGAAAAACAGTGATGGGATGCCCATGTTGAATATGGGTGACATCTTCTGATGGACTGAGGGCCTGGATGAACTGAAGTGCTATGAAAGGTTCCATTCAAGACCCTTCTTTCCCCGTATGTTCATCCTTAGTGCCATTTCCTACAGACATCAGGTGCTGACACAGTGGATGAATATCAGCCATCTCTGGAAACCTCCAGACCTTCAGTAATGGATGGTTATCACTACGTGTCCTGCTTCTTAGATTGAGTAGTTTGATGATTTTCTGCCTTTTTAATATAGTTACAGTCATTGTCAGACCGTCCAGATTTATCATGTAAGTCACTTTCATGAATTATCCCATTCTGTTCCTCTAAAGAAAACAAAGTAATACAGTAAAAATTTACATAGACTGGTTCTGCATTATTAAAACTGTATTTTGTCAGTGTTTCACATATATACAAGTATATGGACACACATGCATGCACACACATGCACACAATTGAATAGTTTGAGACTATGCAGACCTTCAGTAAAGATAAGTATATTTAGAATGTGTCAATAATTTAGGATTTACAGGCCTTATAGATTGTAGAATTCTGTTACCAAGATGTCCATGTGACAAGATAAAGAGTAATCAATCCAAAACTGATTTTAACCAGCTATTTTTAACATAAGAGTTCTGTTTATTCTCTGAACACATTATAGAATGTATTTTGAACATGTTTAATCCAACTCTTCCTAGTCCCATAATCACCTCCAGCTCCCTTCCTACCCAATATTTCACTGACCCCTTTCTCTCTCTCTCTCTCTCTCTCTCTCTCTCTCTCTCTCTCTCTCTCTCTCTCTCTCTGTGTGTGTGTGTGTCTCTGTGTGTCCATCTGTCTTTGTGTCTCTCTGTCCCTGTCTGTCTGTCTCTCTCTCCCCTTCCTGTGTGTGTTTGTGTGTCCTAAATCTATAGAGTCAAGTTTGTGTTGCCGAAATACTCTAAAGTGTTGGCCCTGCCCTGGAGAGTGATCCACCTAGTGGAGGTCACATTTTTTTAAAGAAAACTAGAGAGATGCCTCAGCCAGTGACTAAGGCTCACACACAAAACAGAGCTATTAGAAAGAAAGAGAAAGACAGAGAGGGAGGGAAAGAGAGAGAGAGAGAGAGTAAGAAAGAGAAAGAGAGAGAGAGAGAGAGAACACAGTTAGGCAGATAGGTGTCGTGGTGGGAGAGGGGAACAGATATAATCAAAATATATTATATGGAGTTCTCAAAAAATAATATAAAAATTAGAAGCTGGCTGGCTCCAGCTCCTGCTCTTCCTACTCTCCTCTATTCTCTGTCTGCTGTTACTCCCCTCTCTTTCACAGGTAGGCCTGGCCATTTCCAGGCGCTGGCAATGTTGAGTCTACTTTTTTCTTGGCTTTGGAATCTTTTAGATGCTTCTGGCTGTTCCCTGTCTCATATTTGCAATAAAAATCTTCTCTTCACCATAAAAATATCAAACTTGATTTTTTCAATCGGAGAACCAGGTAGCTCTATCTTTTTCCATTAAAAGATGAAAAAAGGAATTTTGCATTGATTACTCTGTAAGGATTTTTAGTAGATGAGTATCTCTTGGTTTGCTAAAAGGAGAGGAAGGAATCCTTTACTCTCTTCAGAGAATCTGGGAGCCAGGGATTATTCTCTAAGAAGCAGCCATACAGCCCTAACAGAGTCTAGTGTTTTGAGGAGACCTGCACTTTTCCTTCTACTCTGGTACTAAAACATCCCCCTGCCCATCTACAAGCACTAGGATGCTGGCTTGTAATAAGGAAGCCCAGTTAGCATCCAGGTCAGGTAGCTTAAAAGTCACTGTGGTGGCGCCTGGTTTCTTGTCCCCACTTGCATAAAGATTCCATGAAGTGCTCCTCTGTTTTCTCCCAGTCTTCCACTGTCCTACTCACTTCCTCTTTCTTTAGGCATTATGTTGAGTACTATCTCAATCTGTGGCTTCCCAAGAAGCAAGCACAGTAACAGAGCACAGGGAGTAAAAGCAGTGAAGTGCATCAGAAGGAGAAAAGGCAGCATTAGCCAAGACTGGTTGCTGAAGCCAAAAGGCGAGCAAGTGTTCTTAGGGTTTTTATGTAGAGTGGTGTGTGTAGAATCTGTAATTGTTTTTGTAAAGCAATTGAAAATATATATTTCAAAATACTCTCAATCATTTATTTCTTCAGGTCCCTCTGTGGTCTTTCTCCATCCGGCTTCCTCTAACTTTGTGTGTGTGTGTGTGTGTTTGTGTGTGTGTGTGTGTGTGTGTGTTTACACATGCTAGAGATTGGAGACAAAGCCTTGAATATGTAAGGTACTGTCCATACCATCCTTAAGCACTGAGAACATTTTAAATGACAACTGTTCAGCAGCACAGAAGATCAGCGAATATCTAATACATTGTAAATTTGCTCAGATAATTTCAATCCCACTCAATGAGGCAAGATGTCATTGTGTCTATTGTGGCAAACCAATTTCAATTTCAAGTTAAACTCTCAGAGTAGTTAGTGGACAATGGGCACTCTATGAAGCCTTCCACCACAAACTTCTCTGAAGCTAACTTGTCAGAGGGCAGAAGGGCAGTTTTTCAATGCACCATTCTTTTGCCTAAGGCTTATGACGGAAATAATAAATTTCAAACAGCTTTTGAGGACCGGTGAATATGCAAATATCTGTATGAAAAGATTGCTTGCTTATAAAAGATTTTATCTACTACCTATCATTATTGTTCACTATTTTGGACTGGCATATTTTTCTATTTATTCAGTTGGTTCTGCAATGTTTAGCTGTATTTCCTGATGCAAATATGTTCTGCTGTTGCTTTGATAAAAATAATTTCAGTTTAAAAATATCAAAGAGGCATCTTATTAATGGACAGGCACAAATTTTTCTTAATTAAAATGACATTTAAGAAGAGGGAAATGATTCTTCGTGTCTGTCTTGTAAGGAGGAACATTATTTTCAAGAGACAAATTAACTGTTTTCCTTTCTCTGGAAGGCTTGTTGGCATTCCTTATAAATATTTTCACAGATTGACACTCTACATTATCTATAATCTATGCTATTTTTAAATAACATTAATAAAGATTTGAACATACACAATGAAAACTGTACAACACACTGTAAGGGATTATAACCTAAGTTTTATCAATAGAAATGTGAGAACTAAATTATTATTTCAATTTTTGCAATTTATAAAATTTTCTATAGTATAATGCATTAAATTCCAAAAATGAGGCATCATTATTTTATGTAGAAAATCTCTGTATGAGATGAAAACATTTTAGGTTTAGAAGTACCTGAAAGTTTTCTGCAAAGATAGAACTAACTGAAAATTTTTAATCTAATTTGAAAAAAATTATTCTTTTGTAAAGTTTTCAAATTTTTATTTTTATTTTATTATTACTTTTTTTGGCTGCAGTGGAATCTGTTTCATGAATTCAAAATAATAAAGAGGATGAAAAGTAGGTACACAAGATGATGAGAAATCATCTAAAAGATGAATATTGGTATTTTCTGAAGCTCTGCCCCTTAAATTTGTGATTACACATATATAGAACCTTACAAAGCGTTGCAAAGAACTTATAAAAAACAAATCATTTTAACTGTGTTCAATCCATTCATTCAGTTCAGTACAATGGATGGCAAATTATTGCTTCAATTTAACAGCTCAGGCTTGAAAACCCATATAGAATAGAACTAAACAAAAGCCTCGAATGACTGGGGAGTTCAATTCTTCTAGTTCCAGATATATTCTGACACCCCCCCACCCCCCACCTCTAGTGCCCTGTTCCATGTATCCTTAGGGCACAGACAGCAATTTTTTTTCTAGGAAATGTAAAAAGAAAACTACAGCCATTTCCTGGCTTCTTGGACCTAGGATATTCAATCTCCTTTTTTCCCAGCACAAAGTGGCACATGAACTAGTTACTGCATGAAATATTCAGAACAATGGCTATTGCTAGATAGATGCATTCTGCCTTTCTAATGAGACTCTTGCCAGTCACGTATACTTTAGTAAGGAAAGATGATAAAAAGTCCACTGAATGCTTAGTAGAACATATTCTACACCATTTTTAAGCAGAACACAAAGGTTTGCTAATTAAATTTATGTACTTAGAGATTTTAGATTACAAATATATGTCTCTTCCTACATTTTATTTGTTTATTTGTTTGTTTTTAGGACAGTATCACTATGTAGCAGCTTTGGCTTGGCAGGAATATTAATTTGTCTGACTCTGTCTCCTGAGTACGGACATCAAAGCTACATGCCATCACCCCTAGCTTCCTATGTATGCGAGTTAGTGAGTTTGTGTGTCCATGTGTGTGTATGTGTGTACATGTGTGTCTAAATATATTTGACCATGTATATTCGTGTTCACCTGCATAAGTGTATGTGTATAATGTATGCAGTGTACACAGAGGTCAAAAGAAGGTACTAGATATTCCAGAACTTATAGATGGTTTGTTGGCTGCCATGTGGTTACTAGTAACCTAATCTAGATCCTCTGGAAGAACAGTATATAATTTCTAAGACATTTCTCCAGCTCTTGCCTCCTATGCTTTTCATGGCCCATGTGTGAGCAGAATAAATACCACAGCAGTTCTCAACCTGTTTGTCACAACCATTTTGGGGATCAAACAACATTTTCACATGAGTCACCTAAAACCATCGGAAAACACAGATATTTATATTATGATTCATAACAGAAGCAAAATTACAGTTATAAAGAAGTAATGAAAATGATATTGGGGTTGGGGTTCTCATAACATCAAAACCATATTAAAGGCTTACTGCATTGGGAAGGCTGAGAGTCACTATAATAGAGCTTACATCTCATTCACAGTATTTGGTAGACAATCAGGTCATCACTGACAGAGGTTGCCAATTAAGATTGACATATGTAGTTATAGACCCTCACTATTGTCTAAAGGCTGACATCTTTTCTCTTTCAATGAGTTGATAAAAATTTATTGTGAACCCATTAAAAGGTATTGATGACCATCTGGGTTTCAAAAGGAGATCTTTAGTAATAAGTTAAAATGAATTTGATTTAACCAAAATTTTGTCCAGCCTTCTGGTACAGACTTGACATTGAAAGTTAATCTTGAGAATTGTCATTCTTTCCTGTAAGAGTTGCTTGTTCCAGGCTGAATATTGCTTGTCTATTATGGGTTAGAAATTAGCCTCATTTCTTCTACCGCATACTGCCAGAGATCACACATTAAGGGACAATAAGATCTGATTCCATTTCTTCTGTTTTGGTGATGTGGAAGAAATATGTAAACTTCTGATTGGATTCCATTCATTTCCTTTTTAGAATATTGATGAGGACTTTACTTGGAAAAGGAGAAACACACTGAAAATAGTAAATCAGTCAGAGATGATATCTGCAATTATTGCTCATCCTCTAAAAAGATAATGAGGATTAAAATAGGATATCATATATCTTGCTCAATTATAGATTATTCTTAGCTTGACATGTCAGATCCTTATTGCAAAAAAAATGGGAAAAGATTCATAACTGTCCTTCAGCTTGTTCCATACAAAATAACTGGATTATCTCCATGATGCTTTGCTGTTAATAATGGAGATTGCTTTACATAATAGCATAGAAATAGTCTTTTTGACCAAAGCATACAAGTTGTAAAGTTATTAGAAATGCTACTTCTATCATTTATTTTTAAACCTAGAATTAGATTTCAGTGTAAGTGAGATTCTTGCATTCTACAAGTTCAGAGAAAAATATATTTAATTTCAGCATCTGCATTAGCATCCTGAGATTAGTTATGAGACTATCACAGTGAGTGTTCCTATGCCAATCCCTTTCTTCTATTCATGAAGATTGTATTCCATTCTCTTATCATACTAAATTATGAGAATGAACTGAAAGGGAACTTGTAGAACTGGGCACTATCAGGGAAGGGGTAATCACTATTCCCAAATCTCAGGTATCTGATTTTGCTTCCATGTGTTGAAAGGTTTACAAATGGCAGAGTATTTGAAATAGAAATGCTACACTAAACAAAATCTCCATCAACCTTTCACACTCATAAAGACTTGAACAGTACAATTTGAAATCAATTACTTCTTTTCCTTTATTAAAAAATGTATGTATCTAGATCAATTCTTCTTGGATAGAAATGTTTCCCTGTCTGATTTTATGGAACAGTATAATAGCTGAACAACAGAACTAGTATAAGGCTGTATACATATTGACACTCTATGTTGTCATTTCCTCAGAGACAGCCCTGCTATGTAGCACTACTATACAGCACAGGCTGACTATTGAACTCATGGCCCTGCTGACTTAGCCTCTCGGATGCTGGATCTGCAGGTGTCTATCACCAAGTCCAGCTCTCACTATGCTTCTGCAAAATAAGATAAGAAGCTTTAAAATCACCTCAAATTTTCATTCATTATTCTTATAATCTGATCACAAAATAGAGGACACTAATTTAAACAAACAAAAATTACAAAGAAAGTAGTATTTTGTATTAGTTTAGGATTAAGTTGATACATGCTCCATATTGCAAATGCCATGTGGATTCTTCCTACACCAAAATAATACACAATGGAATTGTAGTCAGTTATAAAAACTAAAGTAGGAAATCATCAAGAAGTGGATAGATCTGAAAATTGTTCTATGAGGTAATCCATACGGACTGTATACAGGTGTCACTGTCATTGAAGCCATAGGTCATGGGACAAGAAGGGAAATATGAGAAAACAAAAGTGGTTTTATGGAAGGTGGAGAAAGGAAATAGAATCCTGTGACATGAAAGCTGTAGAACTAAAGGGTCTAATTCAACTGCCTGAAGCCATGAAGAGGAAGATTTTTTAAAAACTCTGCATGCAAATAACAAAATGAAATATATGTATATATATATATATATATATATATATATATATATATATATATACACACAAACACACACACACACACACATTTATATGGCAATTAAAAACTATGACAATTTCTAAATGGCAAAAATAAACTTTTTTCATAAAAATCATCATCAACAGAATCATCATAATTTTCAAATTAATCTTTTGTGACTTCTTTCACATCAAAGAGATAATCTAGTTGTAGAAGGTAAAGTATATAACAATTCAAGCAATAACTTTCTGTACGTAAATTACTAATAAGTAACCGTGCTGGTTGGTTAACTTTACATAAGCTAGTCATTTGGTAAAAGAGACCCTCAGGATTGAATAGTAGAAAAGTTCATAAGGGAATATCTTGATTAATTATTGGTGTGGAAGGACCCAGCAGTTTATCCTGAGTATATAAGAAGCAGGCTGAGCTATTAGATTTAATGTATCTAGTCTTACGTTGAGATCTTTGATCTACTTGTACTTGCTGGGGGGGCATCTCTAGGATGTGTCAGAGACCTGGGTTGGGGGAGGCTCCCAGGAGTCTATGGAAGTGACTTTAGCTTAGACTCATAGCAATGGGGATATAGAAGCTGAAGAGACCACCTACTGTAGCTAAGCAGGATTCTCAGTGGAGAGATAAGGATATCAACCCATCCACAAAAGTTTTGACTCTAAATTTGTCCACTCTACAAGAAATGCATGGACAAAGATGGAGCAGAGAGAGAGAGAATGGTCCACCCAATAACTTGCCCAAATTGAGACCCATTACATGCGCAAGTACCAATCCCTGGAACTCTTAATGAGACACTATTATGATTGCACAATAGAGCACCTAGCCCTGGAGAGACTTGAGATGCTCCAGAGTCGGGGGATACCCAAGGGAGACTCTCACCTTCTCAAAGGTAAAAGGCAGGGTTCAGGGTGAAATTGTTTGAGGGAGGACTGTTGGGGATTTTGGGATGTAAAGTGAATAAATGAATAATTAATGGAAAAGAAAAAAAACAATAAATTCAGCCATAATAAACTTAAAAAGTAAAAGAAAAAAGAAAAAGAAGCAAGTTGGTCACTCAGCTGCATTTCCTGCCATGCTGGACTTTTCTCCCTGACTTCCCTTAGTGACAGAATGCATGTGGAAGTATAAGAAAATAAACCAGCTCACACCCCCACCCCCATGCATACACAAGTTACATTGTATCATAATATTTAATCACTGCAGTAGAAACCCCAATTAAGATAGTAATATTTATGATAGAGCTCCATTTCCACGTGAACATATAACATATACTTAATGATCATTCTTGTGAATACTACTTTTTTTCTATTTTTTAGTTAATTTATTCATATTTTTCTTCTTTCACGTATTACAACCTGACAAGTTTCCCATTCGTCCTTGCTCCCAGTCATCCATCCACCACATCTACTTTTTCTCCTGTTTCCCTTCAGAAAAGAGCAGGTTTCCTAGGAGCATCAACCAAACTTGACCAAACAAGTCGTAATAAGACAATAATAAACTATATCCAGGTTTGATGAAGCAACCCAGTAGAAGGAAAAAGGTGTCAAAATCAGATAAAAGAGTCAGAAACAAAAACTATGCTCATTGTAGGGACTTCCACAAGACCACCAATATACACTGTGTGTGTGTGTGTGTGTGTGTGTGTGTGTCTGTGTGTGTGTGTGTACAGGCTCCTTAGCTGTTGCTTCAGTCTCTGTGGGCTCCTATGAGCACTAGTTAGTTGCCTCTGTGGACTGTGCTCTTATGGTGTCCTTGGTCTCTCTGGCTCCTATAATCATTTCTGTTCTACTTCCAAAGAATTCCTTAAGTTGAACCTTATATTTGGCTGCGAGTCTTTTCATCTGCTCCTATTAGTTGCTGGATGAATTCTTTATGGTGATGACTATGCTAGGCTCCAGTCTATGGCATAGCAAAATATCATTAGGAATCATTTAATTGACTCTTTTTGTTTGCATGTCATGTTTGGTTTTATCCTAGTCTCTGGGATATTCAGCTTCTGGTTCCTACCCATCCAGGCAATATCAGCATGGACTTCTTACTATGTAGGTCTTTGTTTATTCCCTCCTACAAAGTCTGCACCACCTTTATCTCTAGCAGTACTGTAGCAGGACAAATTGTAGGTCAAAAGTTTTATGGTTGGATTGTTTTCTCACTTTCTCCACTGGAAGTCTTGTCTGATTACAGAAGATATCTGGTTCAGGTTCTGTATCCCTATTACTAGAAATCGTTACTAGGGTAACACTGTAGATTCCAGGGAATTTCCATTGCACTAGGTTTCTATTTGACCCCCAACATGTACTGCATTTCGATTTCTCTCCCATACTTCTAAAGTAACGCACTAATAGATTCCAGCCCTGTCCAGCAGGAACAACTTGTTGAAAGTGAGCTTTGTGGAATATTTATTAATTCTCAACAAACACTGGGAAGGCCTGCACCATTCTGTCAGGGGTTACTTTTACTAGAATAGCTCCTTGCTGCCAAACAAACCATAGCCAGCTTCCAGGTGGAGCTGTAGCCAGCTTCCAGGTGTAGCTACATCTCCTGCCTGCTTTCATTGTCCTTGTGTTCTCAGAGCCACCTAGAAACTGAAGTCTGCTTAGGCAAGGCAAATGGTAGATCGAATCCAATTTACTCAAGAGTCCCATCACATTCCATATCCCCCAAACCATTAAAGAAAGTAACACACTTAAGAGGCAGCTTACAGACACCTCAGGTTGGGTACCAAATTAAGCCATAAAAATATTGTTCCCAAGAGTAAAGTTGAGATAATAACCAATTTCTCTTATTTTAGATTCTTTGGTGCTAAAATACTTAATATCCTCTCATTCCTTGTGTTTTTGTTCTTTAGAGATTTATAGTCTTGAGAATAGAAAAAAACTAGGCAATGCAGGTAAAATGATATAATCTTACAGGCATATAATTTTAACAGCTACCACTAGAATCAGGACTAATAGACAGACTTTTAGTCTCTGATGTTGACTTAGGCACAAAAGAAAGGAAAAAAGCACACACAAATATATCATTTGTTATTTTCAATTTAAAAAAATGCTTATATCTAAAAGACAGGCAAAATCTTCTCAGGTTCCCACCCACCTAAAGAGTAGACATTCTGAAAATGCTTGCTTTTATTATTATTGTTATTATATAAGCAGTCATGCAAACAAGCTTTCCTCCCAAGAGATATGTGACATTGACCAAAAATATGTGTCAAGCATCAGCAAAACTTAAACTTTCCAGAAAGCTTTCACATATAAATTCTTTTTTCAAAGTAGTTCCTAGGAATGACTCAAGCTACTTTAGATACCTAATCAGATTCATCAAATCTCCAAAACATATTAAAATAAACACATTTTAAGAAAAAGATATCTAGTATGTTAGGCACACTGAAGCTCCAAAACAAGTCTCCTTCAAGAATGATGGAGACATGAATGCTAACATTACTCTCACATGGGATTCAGGGACTGCCTGTCTAGAGTCATTGCATGTCACAAATGCCTTTGTCTTTCTTTTCACTAGAGGAATCTGAATGAACTAGAAAGGAACAGGGTTCAGAAGAGGCTGGCAGGTCTGGATTTGAATTCCAGTCCCTCTAATAACAAACAGAACATATTCAGTAAACACTAAACTAAAATGTTGGAAGGGGAAAACCTTTAAAAAGTCATTGAGTTTGTCCATATATCTGGGGACACAAGCCAGACAGAGCCAAAGGAACCCATGTCCTCTGAGCACCTAGTTGATCTTAAGTCTCATGGAAGTCTCCAACAGGTGGTTTTCTGTATTCTCCTTTATGTTTCACCAACTCAAAACACCTGACCTTTTGCTGTCTGACACTATTAAGGTACAAAACATAAAAAAAATAAAAAAGCATAATGAAAAAGTAAAATAACAAGCAGCATGTGCACATATATACACACAATGTATGATGTTTATCAAGCTTGGGGATTTATCTAGGACTTTAGTCATGTTGAGCAGGGTCTCCATCTCTAAGGAATATGCTCAGTGACAACAGGAATACACTTTGAAGAGTGTTACCATACCTTGCCCTGAACAAGAGGAGCAGCTCCCAGAAGAGATCACAGTGTCATCTTCAAAAATCTGTGTTGTCAGCCTAACAATGGACAGAGCTTGTGGATTCTTATGGTAGAAGAGGAGGATGGATTGTAGGCCCAGATGAGGATAGGAACTCCACAGAAAGACCAACAGAGTCAACTAACCTGGACCCTTGGTGCTCCCTAGGCTTCCCTGCTCAAATGTAACAGATTTGCAACTTGACCATCATGTGGGTCCTGAACAACTGGAACAGGGGCTATTCCAAAAGCTGTCGTCTATACATCGGGTATGATCTTCTAGCTAGGCTGCCTTGTATGGACTCAGTGGGAGAGGAAGCACCTAAATTGGCAGAGTCTTGAAGTTCCAGGGTAGGTGGGATACCCAGAAGCCCACAGTTGCTCAGATGAGAAGGGGAGGGGAGATCTGGGAAGGATTGTGGGAGGGGTTGACCAGGAGGAGTTGTAAAGTGAACAAGTGAAAAAAAAAAAGACTCTATGTAGCCTACTCTGTGTGTCTATGTATCACCCAGGATCCGCACTCTGCGTGAGTGTATGACTCTGATTCACTCAGTTCAGTTCTCCTTTCTCCATTTTGTGCCCTATTTAGAGGCTGTCTCTAAGAGAGGGGCCAAAGCTGCAACTCCAAGTTGCTATACCAATATCATTCTCAAGATGCCAGACTACTCCATAGGATACAGAAATACCTCTTTTAGGAATGGTACTTTCTCAGTGCCTGTGCTGGTTAGTTTTGTCAAGGTGATACAAACTGGAGTCACCACAAAAGAAGGAATCTCGGTTGAGGGACTGCTTTCATCAGTCTAGCCTATGGGTATAATAGTGGGGGATTTTCTTAACTGTGGATTGATTTTGCAGGGCCCAGCCCATAGCAGGTAATGCCTCTCTAAGCAAGTGGGCTCTGGCTGTGTGAGAAAGTTAGCTGAGCCAGCCAGGGAAGCAATCCATTTAGCAGTGTTCTTCCATGGTCTCTGATTAAAATGTTGTCTCCAACTCTGCTTGAGTTTCTGCCCTGACATCACTAAGAAATTAACTGCAATGTAGAAGTACAAGGGAAATAAAGCCTTACTCAATCCCCTCCAAGTACTTTTGATCAGAGTTTATCATAGCAACAGAAAACAAAAGAGACCAGTGCCTGCATAACACTGCCTGACATGAGAGGGTCTGTAGGGGCACAGAGGGAAAAGTATACCTGGTATGGCCATAGAGAAGCCATTGGTCATGATTAAGCCTCTCACACATACACTTCCAGCAGTCTATAGTTTGGAGGATTCCTCTGACTATGAGGAATCAAAAATCCTACCTCAGTTCTTCTTGCAGGATGGCAGAGCATCTGCTTCATGAAACTGATGTATCTCCCAATTAATGAGTATACTAGGAAATGGAACAGAGTGAAAAGACAGATTCTGGGTTCTGAGAAATGATAAGTCTATTACTGTGGGGAAAATGGCATCTAAAATGTCAAATGGAGAAAAGATATGCAAACAGACAATGGCTGGACCACATAACTCACCCCAATTCTCATCCTAAACTCTACAACAACTAGTCCAAGAAGAAAAAATCATTGCCCTGACCTCAGCTAAAGTTGCATGCATAGTCTGAGAGAGATGCAGAGCTGAGAGTTTCTGCTTTTTGTCCATTTATTCAACAAAGCATCAATCATAGAAAAGCAAATTCTATTCAACTCTTAAACTACTATGGTCTTTGTAATTAGTTCAACAGCCTCCCAGCCAACAGCCTCTGCTCACAGACCACCAGAGGTCTTACCTTTCTTCACTAAACACATTCATATATGCATTTTTCACAAAGGTAAGAGATGGTAAGCCAGTCCTATTTCTATAACAAACCAAAGTTTGTTCTCATCTTGATGGTCCTTGCTTTCTCCTGAAAGATGTTCACATCGATTTTGTTAGACATATTTCCCAATCAATATAATATTTTCATGGCTTTTAGTTTTAAGGGTCTTAGAACTCTTGTACCTCCTGTGAGGCCTTGAAGCAACCCTGAAATCTGCTTCAAATATGTCCTGCAACATCACACTCATTCAACTACTCTAAAGTACCCTTCTCAACTACCTCATGACTCCAGCACAACAGGTGATGAATTAACACTGAAGATTGATCAGTCACCCCATGTTTTTCAAAAAATGTACTTTATTAGCAAGGAAAGGCCAAGATCCATGAAACTCCTGAACCACAGCCCAAACCGAACAGTTAGTTAACCATGGTATGAAGTTGCGACGACTTTCATCACCTGTAGATATGGTTCTTTTAGCGGGAATGCTTGTCTCACTTCTCGCTGACAGTTTATAAACTAAGTAAACTCTTCATAATTGACCAAACTCCTGTGTAAACATTCATTCCTGGGCAAAAATTCTGTTAGCATTCTGATCTGCTATCCCAAGGAGAATTCAGCACACCCTATGGCAAGTCACATTGATGTGTGTTTTTCAAAGATGTCAACTACTATAGGTATAATCTAGTTATGATGGTCTGACCCTCTGGACAGTGGATTCACAGAGAGACCTGCTGTGTTCTTTCTTTTTTGTCTCCACTGCCCATCCTCTCTCATGAATAAATAAACCAATGGCTAGCTATTACACATACACACACACACACACATGCACACACATACACACATATATACTGTTCTTTAAAAGCAAATCTCAAAAGGCACAGCGTATGATCAAGTATAGTAGAGTCTGGGCTCTACTATGTTATAGAAAATAATGAACAATTGACTGAAATCAATTAACCAGAATATTTACTTACCTCGATCTGGGTGGTGTTGTCCTGTCCGTCATCCAGCAGCAGATCAGTGAAGCCTCTGGACTCTGGAGAGTCTTGGCCCATGCTGGCTCGGTTTGTGTCTACTGCCTTAAAAGGGTCCATGTTTCTTTTCCACCTGTGGCTGTATGCTTGAGAGTCCACTTCTACCCCCTCTTCACTCCGAGGAAAGATGTTTGCAACTTCATACTTCCAATCTGAAAAAGAAACAATTTTGTTTTCTCCAGAATGAAAATATACACCTCTGTTGGTCATTAGAATAAAAACCAGTCACCCCATGTTTTTCAAAAATATACTTTATTAGCAAGGAAAGGCCAAGATCCATGAAACTCCTGAACCACAGCCCAAACCGAACAGTTAGTTAATCATGGTATACAGTTGCAACAACTTTCATCACCTGTAGATATTGTGACTTACCACAATAAGACCAAATTACTTGTTCTATTACAGTTGATGTGTTAATGCAAGTGTTATGGGTTAAACATAAAATAGATCAGTAGATTTATACATAGACTGCTTGGTCCACAGATGCTTGGCACTATAGCCAATAGTCTAGATAGAGGAAGGAGGAGATTTGGGGCATGTCTTTGATTGAAGGTTATACTTTATCCCCAAGTCCCTTCTTGATCTTTTTGCTTCTTTTCTATAAGGAGATGAACAGATTTTTACCACACATGTCCCCACCACTATGATGCTGTATCCAAGAGCATGAGGAAATTCGTGTAACCTCTGAAGCATGCCTCAAACTAATCTTCCTTTCTGCTCTTTCCCAGGTCTTTGAATCCAAGTGACATAAGCATAAATGATAGGCTGATAGGCAAGGACAGTACCACTACTGGGCACACCACAAAATGTACCGATGATTCCTGAAGTGATATCTAAAGGTCCTTCAAATATATGGCACCACAGAAATGCATTTTCCATCCCTTTGTATGTGTCTGCATGCATGCATGTGCATACACTCACACATGCACACATGCATACACACACACACACACACACACACACACACAGAGAGAGAGAGAGAGAGAGAGAGAGAGAGAGATTTTCTGAGAAAGCAAGATAGAGCTTAAAGAATGAAAGAAAGGCATTTTCAGCTTATTCCAAAACAAATATAATGCTGAACGTGTGAGCTGATGCAGATTTCACATGGCTATTGCCAGGGTGTGAACGCACAGTGATGTGCTTGTACGGGTTAAACCACAGCAATAGTTGCTTCCTGTAAATGGGCTAACTTATCTTGTCATTTACAAGCCAGACTTGGTTCATTGCCTGACTCATTTGATAAGCAGCACTCTCAAGAGGCATCACAAAAACGTGGTTGTTCATTTGCACTGTCCTCACTTGGGAACTTGTCATGGCAGTAAAGGTTGACATTGACAGGCATGTACAGAAATGGATGGGACAGCAAGGAGATCAAATCACAAAGGTATTTTAAAGCCATCTACAAGGTTTAGCCCTGCTGACCCAGCTCATCCCACCACTACATGAGGGAAAATTAGATTTAATCATGACTCCTAGTCTTTCATTTCAGTAGGTCAGCAGGGGATGGGATACCATAAGAATTGAAAATTCAGTTTCCAAGCAAGAGGAACAGCCTTCTACTGAAGCATTACCCAGAGATAAGGATCAGTAGCCTTCCTAACGAGCCTGATACGGGTTCATGAAGGGGCAAGAGAAGATTGATTTAATCATGGAGGAAATGTTCCCCTCAATACAAGAACATTTTGTGAAAGCTAAAGGTTTTTAATGCAGAGTATTATGCCACTCAATCGGGCACTTATAACTTCAAAACTTATAGGCCATGACTACCACTATTTTTCATCCACCACAATGTCTGGACATACCTTGTTTGGATGATCCTTCCAAACAAGACAGTGCAGTCTGCTTTCCCTAAGACAGAAAAGATATTTTAGAGTCTGATGTGTGGCTAGATGGAGGCTTACGAGAAGCCTTACCTTACAGTATTTTTTGAGCCCTACGAAGAATAATGGGTCCCAAATTCAAGTTTCCATGAGAAGAAATCTGGAATCCAAGAAGAAAAAGGCAGGGCTGTGCCCACATAAGTGAACTATACACCAAATGGGACTCATATGCTTTGCAAATGGTTGCACAGGATTCCCCAGTCCCTCTGCATGTACTGAATGCTCAATAAAAAACAATCTAGTTAGCGCTGTTGACATTATTCTGGAAACATTTATTTTGAGAACATTCTCCCTCTGTCTGTCATTTGACAATGCTTCAATGTCCACTGACTAAATGAATGAAGGAATACAATACTGCCATTCTCTTTGGCACAAGACTTCTAGGACCAGGCAGAAGTAAGTAAGAGGTGGGAGCTGACATTCTTTCAGATGTGTTGCTGTTTATGGGTCTGTGATAATGTATAAATTTTCTCTGCCTTTGTTACCCTTTATTTTAGGTCACATTGGACATAGCTTAGCTGCAAAGGCAAACACTGTTTCCTAAGGATGTATCTGCCTCTAAGAATGATGGTACTAAGCAGAGCTACATGAAGCAATTTGTTTGACTCGCTTGTATATCCTGCCTCATTATCAAAGACATATGAGACGCCTTACAACAAAATTAAGCAATAAAATTTTCTAACAACCAGAGAAGACCTTCTGACAAAAGGCTTAGGTCAACCTCAGAGATGTCCATCTGCCTCACATGAAGGGTGGCATGTCTCAGTGAGTTATGCCAAGCTGTGCCAAGTTTGCCCCTGTCCTTCCCTCTTCCTTGTATACCTCTATGTTCCTGCCCTTCATCTTCTTCCTTCTCTTTCCCTCTTCTTTCCTTTTGATCCTTTTCAGTTTTATTTTATGTGAAAAAGTTTTGTCATGCAGTACAGTCTTGTCTGGAGTTCTGCCATCCTCCTGCCTCAGTTTCCCTAGTGTCTGGGAATTCAGTTGCCTGTTACTGCTCAGCATCTTGATTAAATGTGTTATGCTCACTTCTCTGACATTAAGTTCACCATTTCTCTTCTGATATGTATAGCATAGCAGAATACAACTCTTCTCAAAACCCTCATCAGACCCATTAGCCTCTTTCGGGCACCCAGATCTCAATATAAGAAGCAGACAGAATGAATATCAGCAGAAGAGGCTCTTGCATTCATTCTATTTCTTAAATCTCCTTCATTATTTTCTTTCATTCATTTCACTCTAAAGAATAAATAAAGGAGCTTCAGAACCTAAATGCAATAATGCCCATGTTTCTCATTTAAGGAGAAATCTGATTAATATGCTAAGCAACTCTTTAGCACTAAAAAAAAAAAAAGAATCAATCCTTTGCAAGATTGGGGGGAAGCAGAAAGAGCATACAGGTTCTTGGCTGAAGCATGCTTATATGAGCACGTGACTTCAGAAGTCAGGGCTTTTGACCTCCTTGGCTTCATAATAATATTTTCTAATTTCTTTTAAAAATTGCTATTAGTACTTTAAAATAGCTCATTTTTATTGTGCACATTAGTGATGTTCATTGTAATGTGTCACTTATCGCAACAGCATCTGGCGGCCACATCCTACAGACATAGTGACCAATCTTCAGTCACACAGCACTATGCTGGTAAAGACTTACTCTTATTATAATGCACATCTGCAAACTGGGGAAGAAAATTCTCTGCTCACTCTGATTGCATTTACCAAAACTGAACAAGCCCTCAGAAAGTCCTGAGAAGTTTCCTAATGAGACGATTTGTGAGTCTAGCGTCTGGACATGTAAAAACCTGTTGGGTTGCTACTTTCATACTGAATTATATTTTCTCTGATAACATTATAAATAAACAAGGATACTCAGTCATGCACATAGATTTATCACTTCTAGGTTCATAATTCAGTTAGTAAATGGTTCAAAATTCTAGTATGAAAGGGGTTTAGATGCTGATTCTGTTTTGACTGGACTTTAGAGAATATGAAATATGTCAAAATGGATGCTTTACAGAGATGCAGGAAGGAAAACTGGAAAAGTCAGAGTTGGATTATCTATATTGTGATTGACTTATCCTCATTTCATGGGCTTTCAAAACACATATAAACATCTTAAATCATTCTTTAAATTGACAACCAAATAAGTCACTCATAGATAAGACAGGGGGATCTATGGGACAAGATGTTTTTCCTTCCCAGTGAAAACATACACAATAGGAGGAAATCTCTAAAGTCCCTTTTATGCTATTGTGATAGATCACCGTTATAGTCAGTTTGATGTCACTAGGAATCACTTCAGAAAGAAATCTCTTGATACGCTTGTGAGAGATTATCTAAACTTAATTGACTAAGTTGGATGACTTCATTCATGTGAGTGGGATGACCACACAGGCTGAGGTCTCAGACTAGTTATAAATGGAAAAGCAGTGGTGGCGCACGCCTTTATTGTCAGCACTTGGGAGGCAGAGGCAGGCAGATCTCTGAGTTTGAGACCATCCTGGTCTATAGAGTGAGCTCCAGGTAGCCAGGGTTACACATAGAGACCCTTCCTTGAAAAGAAATAAGGGGCAGGGAAAGCAACATGGGGACCCATATTCATGATCCTCTGCTCGGCAGAGGGCATGATGTGATCTGCCAACTCATTTTCTTGTGACCATTAAAGCCCTGGGCTTGACAGATTGCATACCAGGAGACATAAAGGAACATATACTTCCTTCCTTAAATTGCATCTGTTAGATACTTATTTTTTCAAAAGACAATTATATAACAAGACCATCCTATACCAGAAAATAAATAAAGCAAAGGTGAAGAAAGTGATACTTGAATGAGTAAATCTATTTTATGTCACATCCCAATTATATTATTTCAATATTTTTGCAGGCAACCAACAGTTGTATTGAGAAAATTTTAACCCCTTCTCTTGACTACTGTGCATAAATAATACTCATAATACATATATGCTAAACTACCAGAAAGTAATTGTATGATTAGAAATTGAATCTTTACAAAGTTACAATTTATAACAACTGTATTTATTAACATATTCTATATTCTGTACTTTATATGTGTTAAGGTATGTGTATGCTTGTGTGGAGATGCATGATTGTGGGAGTCTGTATGTAGTTATGGATGGATTTGAGAGTTCAGACCAGAGGCTGACATTAAGTATCTTCCCCAATTGTTCTTTAACTCATTTTTAAGGTAGCTTCTAACTGAACCTGAGCTCACTGATTTGGCTAGACTAATAGTCCAGCATGCCCTAGAGATCCTCTCAGACACACCTCTATCATACTCGGGTTACAGTCATGAGTCACTGCGAGAACCTTTAAATGCACATCCTGGGGACTACACTCAGGTATCACACTCAAGTAGCAAGTAATTTACTGACTGAGCTATCTCTGCAACTCCCTTCTGCACTTGATAAATGAAGCAAGCCATCCATCACTGTAAATTCTCTGAAGGAACATTCCGAAGTTTTGCAGATAGCATCTTTCCTGGCTGGAATCACCTGAGCAAGGTTAGAAATATTTGGCTAAGGCAGACTGCCATGTGACTATGAATCTCAATTTATTTCAGAACTGAAAAGAAAAATTCTATTAAATAAATTATATACTTGGCTGTGTCAATAATGAACTCACTACTGCAGTTGATTTGGACGTTTTGACTGGTAGCATTATTCAGCAAGGTAGCTACAGAAGATAAAGTTCTGAACATGTTTTATTGAGGTGTATTAAGGGTTTTGAATGGGATCTAGCAGTCATATTTTATTAAGTCCTCAGGAGAGATTTTCTGCCTCTGGATGTGCTTCTTATAATCCACCCAAGTGTAACATACTGCAAGCTCTGTCCCAGCAGCATCTTTGGTTCCCGCCACAGAGAATTTCTCAAAAAAACTCTTTACCAACAATACATAGCTCCTATAAATGCAAACAACCCCAATCTTCATGAAAAGTTACATATCTCCCTCCAATTCCAGCTCATAAAGGGGCCTTATAACTGAATCAAGTTTTCTTCCGTAATATATTTACTCTTCAAAGGCGACTCCTTTAAATACACTTATTTTTTTTTAATTTTTTCTCAAATCATAATTAATTCACACAGGGTTATAAACAAAGAAAGGCAGGACGTGGGGAAGGGAATGACACTGGAGTGTGGGTGCTCAGGGGGAATACAGATATCTTCAGAACCGGGTATTGGCTGGGTGAAGGTTCAGGGTAAGTTCAAAAAAAAACTGGAGGGACACAGAAGGGGTTGGAGAAAGAGAAAATAATGTCATATTTTCATTAAAAACTAGAATATTAAAAAGAATAAAGTTCTTATTGTGTCTTTAAAATCTTAAAAAAATATATACTTATTATGCATACCTCCACTTGAATAAGTTATTCTGTAAAATGTGTTAATGCAGCAAGTTTGAAACTTGCTCGCTTAGGGAAGGTCTTGAACATTCTAGGCCCTTGACTATCCTCTGAAAACTTCACATGGGAACAGAATTCCCAATAAGCTACAGACAGGGTGTATTAATGTGTCTAAATTATGTAGGTAAATTATTTATGGCGAACACCTGCCTTCCTGTTGAACATATTGGATTTGGGGATATACCAGACAATTAGAAGCTATAGGAATAGCTCCACCCCAAAACAACAACAACAACAACAACAACAACAACAAACTTTTAGGAATTGTTGTTGTTATAACATGACTATGAAGGGTTTCCAGAGGCTCCTGTATTAAAGGCTTAGTTCCTAATGACAGCAATGTTCAGAAGTGACTGGATCAGGAAATTGACATCACAAGTAGGTTAGACTATCAGTGGAATCATAGTAGAGTGAAGTATTAACAGGTAGTAGAAATGGCAGGGGAAAGAATCTAGTTTGATAAAATAAGTTACTAGAAGCATAGTCTGAAGGAGACAGTTTGTCTCTGCCTTCTTGTTCCTCCACCATGTGTTGCTGTTATATTCCCTCCCTCCCTCTCTCCCTTTCTCCCCCTATCTCTCCCTCCCTCCTTCACTCTTCCTTGTCTCTCTCAAACATTCCTCCTCCGTTCTCCTCCTTTGACTTCTAGACAACAGGAGGTGAGCAGCTTTGCTCTATTATATGCTATTGTAATGCTCTGACTACTTACATGTCAAGAAACAACAGGGCCATACAATCATAGACTAGAACTTTTGAAACCATGAGCCAAAATAAATGGTTCTTTCATTAATATATCTTTCTCAGTGTTTCAGTCATTCAGGTGAACAGATGACTAACTCAGGGGAATTTCTAATGACCCCTCTTGGTTAACAACATCTTATGTGTCTTTAAAATGTGTTGGTAGAGAAATGAGGTACCAATTGTTAAACTCAGTTTTCCAACATACTATTCCATATCCTTTTCCTTTTTCCAACTTCATATTGTATCTTTTTGATTTTAATAAGAAATTAATTAAATATGAATTAACACTGAATCTTAAGGTTCTATGTGGTAATTCGCAAAGCTAGGGTCGTCTTAAGGATACTTGACACAGACTGCTTCAGTATAGTGACTCTATTTTATACAGTGTGTGCTTTGTGTGTGTATGTGTAGATGTACGGATGTACACGTGCATGTTTTCTGAGTGTACTATGAGTACAAGCATATACTATTTGTTTATAATTAACAAATAGTTTAATCTGATGGAGCAAAACATTCAATCTGAGGCAGGAGTAAATGAGGACCCTGAGAGCCTACGGCCAGGAGCACATTCTATGTTCTGCCTCTACCTTTCTTTCATTGCAGCCCATTGACAGATTCCTTTTGAATGGAGAACATTAGGCAACTTAAGACTGTTATAAAAGATGAATTGGATTGGAAAAATGTAATTATTAAGAATTTGATCCAAATCAGACACTGAGTATTTATATTGAATACTTTGGATCTTTAATCATTTTATTGTGAAACAAAATGACATATAAACATGCAAATTTCATAGATGTAGAGTGTAACTTATTCTATATGCAAAAAGCCTTCATTAATAAAATTGAAGACAGCTTTATGTCTAGATGAGGTGGTACACACTATGATCCCAACTTTTGAGAGTGTAAGGCAAGAGTATTGCAAGTTGGTAGGTGACTTGGACTACATTGTAAATTTCAAACTAGCCTGGGGTACAAAACCTTGTCTCAGAAAAAGAGCCTCACATTACTTTATAACAATTCGTTGATGTGTAAAAGATAAATAGAGTAAGTCCACACTCATAATTGTGAACTAAGAAGTTTTGTACACTGCTTCTAGTAGCTTGCAGCTAGTATTATAATAATAGTTACTAATGTACTGTTATTATATTTTACACATGAACACTTTGATATGCATGTACAGCTATGTGATGTGCCAGGAAAACCATCAGAGATGATTCCAGAGGCTTTCTTAGTTGCTATCTAATCTGCCTTTAAGTAATCTTTCACAGGGTCAAATTATCAATTTGTATCCCAGCTTAGTGACAGAACATCATAAAATACTCTAAAATGAAATATATAAGAAACACATACTATAAAAAAGAGCAAAACAAGGCAAACAAGCCTTCACATGAATGTAGAAGGGAAGGAAAGCCTTACACTGAGCCAACTATGTTAATATGGGCAGATGAGGCAACATTAGTGTAAACATGCAGCATAGAATAGTGTAGTTTATCCATTGTATCCAGAGTATGCAAATTATACATTTAATATTTGGTAAGAAATTTAAAAATAATCTCCTTTGTAGAGATTTATTAACCAGCTAAAAATGCTGTCTCCTCATTTGAGTTAGTAAATTTCAGCATCTTTACTATGAAGATAGTTTGCATCATATTGTCAAATTCAAAGTACACTTATTTAAAAATTCAGGGCATTTGCTGGGTTTTTTTTTTTTTTTAGATGCAGTAGTGGAACTAAGGAAATAGGCTCATTTATACATAGGTTACAATCTACAGATAATGAATAATCAGGTAAAAAGTAGCTAATTAAATAAAAGATATAGTGTTTCCACAAGATTATTGTATTTTCCAGACCACATTGCATCATAAGGCCGAGAACAACAGTGTGACTTTTTGTCTGTAACCTCAACCATCATGACCTCACTCAGTATGAGAGGATATATTCTTACATACAGTCTTTTTGGTTCCTCTAGCTATAAAAGTCTACTATACTATTAGTATCCAAGTATCTAATTAATATATTTGATTATATTTGAGGCCATACATATGTCCATACTATTTTCAGAGTTTCTATATTATTTGTGAAAAGCATGTATGTATGTATATATGTATGTACGTATGTACGTACATGTATGTACGTATGTATGTATGTATGTATGTATGTATGTTGGTAATGCTTATTGGCTTCAAGGTACAGTAAAAACTGAAACCATGTGTTATACCTTTCCATTTCTGTTCATCATTAGGCATCTTAAAGTCTGTATTTCCTGTGCTGTGAGTGAGTGATTCTAAAATGAAGTCCAGACACTGGAGCCAAATCTCAAAGCATGAAAAAAATGCCATCCAGGGAAACAAAAGAGTCTGTGAACAAAGATCAATCATGGGCAATAATACCTCCTGGGAAAATGTAAACTTCTGAACCAGAACAGGCCAGATGGAATCTATTGATATAATGGTACGCAGGGTCAGAAAAGATGTCTAAATGCCCTAGGTCCAAATCACAGTGGGACATCTGGTAAACTCAGGCTGCCAGATCACCTCAATCTCATCTCATGTTGTTTACCACATCATGCTCAGTGTGTAGGCTGAAAATCCATAATGGCTCACTGGTGAACTCGGGCCTACTCAGCCACTAACAACAGATACTATTCAACACATAGCCTTCTATCTGCAAACTGCATCTGATTACATCAGATAAGTCATACCATTACACAACCAAATTTCTACAGGTTAAATATCCTCAAGAGATTTGAGGATTTGCACATTGACCAATAAAACTATATCACAAAGTTTATCTCTATCATTGATCTTTAAAATACAGTAACTCAAGGTTTATAATTACATGATTTTAGAAAAGTCTATCAACTTGGGTGACCATTTAATGAAAGTTCTAGACAATAGAACATAACACATGTTCTTAGAGTCAAAACTGATGCTACTTTTTCTAGAATTAAACTACATGATTCTGCAGCCAAAGCTGAATAATGTTATTAACCACTTTCCAAAAAGGAAGTGATACTTTATCTTACTCAAGAAATAAATGATGGAGTATTCCCTACATGACTGTGGAGAATTCATACTAAGATCCCAACCAGCTGCCCAAGTTCATCAACACTAAAGAATGTTATAATCAAATGCCATTTCTATCTTTAACTAAGTGTTTATCAGGCACTGTGACCATAATGTTTGAAGTTCTTTGCATCAATCTTAGCAATTATTTTTTCTTTATTAAGAGTTTTTACCTGAGTACTTTCTGAACTGTCAGCATCATTTATCCTGTGGTCTGGTACCATCTTGAAATACAACATGGGCTTAGGATAATAAGCTGATAACAAAGATGCAAGGGCTGCCAAATGACTAATGGGCAGGTAGTGTATACAGCATGTATATCCTTAACAAAGATATGGTTTTTATTTCAGTCAGGATAGAAATGGATGGTGTGAAGGTTTATAGCACTGCTCTGAGTAGGATGCAATTTGGAATACAACTCAGTTAATTTGGGAATTTTTCTTTTAATGGTTTAAGCATGCAGGTGATAATTTGGAAAAGAGAGAAAAGCAAAACATATTACAACCTTTAGTATTTTTACAACTTCAAACAAAGGCTATCAAAACTAGAGTCGTGCTTCCAACCAGCTTCCTTGCCAGATCCTGACACAGTTGAGGTGACTCCACACTAGCATCCCCTATATTACCTTGTTATTCAGTCAATCTTATTTCTTTGCTTAAAATTCTTAGCCTTGGCTACTTGGATAAGTTAGATCATTTCTTAAGAAAATTAGAATCCGCCCTGCAAATTTCATGCAATTTCCTATACTTTTCTCACCTCTTTTTTTATAGATGAGTTCTATTAAGTAAATGATCAGAATTATAGTGGTATAATTTTAAAGCCTTTTGAAAGGTTCAAAGAGAAAGCAATTTTCCCGAAGTTATCTTACTTCTCCTATTTGATTCATATACTTAATGAAATAAATCTTCACATAACCTTAGAACCATAAAGCAATGGACAAAGCCATTTAGCTTTGATTTTTTTCCAAATAACATTACAAAGAAACCTTATACAAAAAATCAAAAGGAAAGCACATACTTCTGAATGCCAAAGACAACTGTGAAATGAAGGACCCAGAATGATTTTTTAGTTATAATATACAATGTACAATCCTTTAAGCCAAACTGGTTCATTGATTTTTATACCTAAGTTAGAAATATTTTACTTACAAAACTGAATTCAATTCATGAAGCAGTTTTAAAATATTTATAACTTCCATCAAAGTTATTCATTTATCCAATGACATTTAAAGTAACTCAATATAACATATACATTTTCATATTAAAATATTTCATATATGTTTATGTATATGAAATATTTTAATATGCAAAAGTTTCTTTAGGTAAAATTATGATTTTCAATTTAAAAAAATCATCTTTCAATTTGTCTAATTCCTAAGACTGGGAAAATGACAAACCAGAAATTAGGATATGTTGAAGAGCAGAAAGCCTGTATCAATCTGTATAAATCTAATTAAGAAAGCTTTGGATTCCCAGGCTTTATCGTAGGCTTAATATTATATGTTATGCTACTAAGTTTATTAAGATTTACCCACCATTTGTGGAAAGAAAAATACTTACATTTTACTTTAAACTAACATTGAAAAGCAGCAGTTTTAAAATATGATTCCAAAGACTATAAAAAATTCTAAGAATGTCTACATATTGTTACAATTACCTAGAATGACGACACCTAATTAAGTTGCAAGATTGCCTATGTTTATGTTTATGCTTTTAAAATAACAATGTAAATAAACCACAATAATAAAAACACCACATTACAAAAAAAAAGAAATGAAAACAGCAAAACTTCTACTAAAATTAGATTTAGGTTTAGTGATCTATTCCTAAAATACACAAATACTTGCCAGAGTATAAGATTTTGGAGATAATATCGTATATTACATTTTCCTGCTTAGCATATTGATAGGAATTGGGAATACACTAATTTAAAGTATTTTGACGTTAATTTTTTATTGGATATTTTATTTATTTACATTTCAGATGTTATCCCATTTCCCTATTCCCCCCCATAAACCTCCTATCCCATCCCTCCTTCTCCTTTTTGCTTTTATTCCATTTTAATTTCATGCATTATTAAGGTCAGTTCTAGGTTGAGGACCTAGCAATACAATAGACGCAAATAGTCAAAGAAACAAGCAAGACAATAGACACAAATAGTCAAAAACAAGCAAGGCAGTATACAGAGTCCTGTGATCTCAGACATAATGCTACATATTTATCTTGAGGCAATAGTTATAAAAAGTAGACAGAAGCAGGTTACTATTTGATTTTTAGAGTGATTTTACAAATTTTATTACATCCAAATGAAATAAAAAACAAACATTAATGTCAGTACAAACTATACTACGAAATTATTAGGTAATCCTAGAGATGACTCAAATTCTTATATACATTATTGGATTTTTTTTCATCTTTCCAGGAAGGTATACATAGCAGGTATTTTGTGGTTTGCATTTCCCAGTAATAAGTAAGGCCACCAAGCCCCCAAATTCTATGAAATACTCAGCTCCCATGGAAGACGACCCCATGATTACAGTAATAAAAATGACAGATATGGCTGAAATCCAGAGACAACTGCATTGAGTTCATTGATTACAGGCCATGTGAGAAGCATACACAATATCTGATACAAGAGTCCAAATTTTAAATAAGGTAGAATGAGGGGTGAATAATTGGATAGTAAATGACCTTATTGTTCTACTACTTACTTTCTCTTAACAGTAACATAAAAATAAATAGAAATAAATAATGACACAGAACTCAGAAAGCCAATCTAGAGACAGTTATCTCTATTTAATATTTTCTATTATTTAACATCCAGATATGGATGCATATCACTTCAGTGTAAAGTCAGACTGCTCACAGTTGGTGTTAAAATATGCTGTGCCACTGTGTCTTACAGCTAGCAATGAAGAACTACTGAATCAGAAAAATGTAGACAAAAGAAAACAATGCTTCCTGTATGTTGTTACAGTGGTTACAAATATGCATAAAATAATTTTGGTAGGTACTAAAACTAGAGACAAGCAATTCTGAGAAAGTGGGTAATCTGCTATATACTCAGTCTATGGAAGTCCAATAACCTATAGGTATTTAGATGCTATGACTGGGTGTTTTGTTTTGTTTGTCCTATATTTTTACCAAGTGAAATTAACGTTACTAGTCCTTCCATTTAACATCAAATCCTGGGCATTGACTTTAATGCAGTTTGAGTTCAATTAATGTGAGATGAAAAGTAGCTACCATCTGAGCAGAGAAAGCTGTACACAAATGTATGCATGCAAACACACATACACAATCTCTCTCTTTCTTTCTCTCTCTCTCTCTCTCTCTCTCTCTCTCTCTCTCTCTCTCTCTCTCCTTCTCCTCTCCACTTCCCACTTCAAATATCATGATAACTAACTATAAACACTTCCAACGTTCAATACATCAAAATGACTATCTTTTATTCCAATCCACTCCAATCCTGCCTGACTGCTAAAATAAATGAGTCTACATTAAAGTGTTTTCATTCTAGAGACATAATTTTCTTTCACATTTCCCTCAAGGGAAGGCAAAATGCTTGGAGACAAACTTTCAAGTGCCCTGCTTATAGAGGATGACATGGGAATAAAGAATAGAAAGCACAGCACTAAGTACTTCTGTCGATTTACAACACAGCTCAAGAGTGAAGTGATCTGATGTGGTGGTTTTTTTGTTAGGAATTTTTTGTCTGACTACTAGACAGGTAAATTATATAAGATTTTAGGCCATCAACACCTTTCAATGTTAAATTTGGAATGTTTAGAGAATATTTCCTTTCTTATATATGGGTCAAATGCTTCATGGAGTTTAATTAAATTAAGTTAAAAATATTCTTTTAGTTTGTATAGACCTTAAATTAGTTAACTTCGTATTGTGTATGTGTATTTAAATACCTGTGTGAAAAACTGATTTAACTTTCTATTTATATGTAAATTTCAGTTTCTAAATTTGAGTTCAGGTACACTCTGAGAATGCTAAGCCTCATTCTATCATGCTTAAATTTATGATACATGAACCAAGAAATACCCCTCACCAGTTCCAGACATATGTGACAATATCAGATGCTTCAAGGTATTCTGCAAAAGGCCTATCAAATATCCCATTGAAGTACAACATGGCTTTCTATTTAGTTCATTGTAAAATCATTCGCTCACCCATTTATGAATCAAGTTATTACTCTTGCCTGCCTCAGAAACCCTAAGGACATAAGTGAGTCATGCCAAAGATGCTGTGATCACACTCACAGGCAGGAATGGACTATGTCCTACAGCCTGAGACAGAGGGTAAGGGAGGGAATGGGAGGCAGGATGAACTGGTACAAGGGAGGGAAGCAGGCTGAAACTGCATCACCAGGGTGTTGTATAATGCAGACACTGAGCTGAGTGGTTTTCCCTCAGAGGGAGTTTGAAAGCCATCAAGAAGATTTAGGAAGGAAAAGGCATGATCCATGTGGTGCCTACTTTAAAAAGATTGCCTCATTAATCACTTCAGAATGGACTGTGAGAGTCTATGTTTCTAGAACCTCAGGCTCAGCTGATAGAAATTTTTAAAAGCAAAATATCTTCTCCTCTGTACACGGTCAGCAATGTCATAGAGGTACCAACAAGTTAACTTGATGAGGTATCCAATTCCCATGTCAAAACAACCCATGTCCACCATTATCCACTATGACAGCAGAATATTGAACTTATATCAAAATTTGGCAAAGAGGAGCAAAACAACCTAATCCATTCCAGACCCATTCTTCTGCTTTATATTCCAAGAGGAATAGTACAATTCTTATAAAGGGAAACAACATAATTTTTAATTAAAATTGAAGATAATAAAAGACATGGAATACTTAGACAAGTATACTGGTTTAAATGATCATCAACAGAGGCCACATCTGAGGTTGACATCTCTAGCAGAAGTCTGGTCTAATATTATATTTATCAATGAACTAATTTCTCTAATGCTTTATCAAAGCCAAGAGTAATGAAGGCTGTTTACTATTCAATCACATGGCTTCACAGTTGTAAAGGATGTTAAAGAAATTTCTATTGAATAAATAAGCAAACACCATCATTTTAATAAAAATACATGATTATTAATTTTTACAAGCATGAAAGGGGAATTGAGTACTATAAAAGCAAAATGCAAATATCTAAAACCTGAATTATATTTTTTTTATATTTTACCAGACATCAACAATCAAAGCATAGTTAAATTAGTGTCTCAAACTTTAGCATATGTCATAATCACAGTGTTCTCAAAGTTCTTCGAACACAGCCGTTTTTAAAGATTCTGAGTATACTGAGACACACAGATTTAATAGCAGTATTCTGAGAAATGTTTATATTCATAGAGCATAGAATTCTATTTGCTCTTGCTGGAGAAAAAGAGGGTGCTTTCCAAAAACACATGAAGTACAAGAAAACATAAAATTGTATATGTACATTGATTTTTTTGTCTGTCTTGCAAAATGGAATAGAGTAACAGTTTGCCCACTTAAGCCTTACCTTCAAATTTCAAGTACTCAATTAGCCTAAATACCAAAACAGATAATAATGAATATCAGAAAGCCATGACTATTCATTTAGGCACACTCAATGAAAAAATACTACTTCTTCCCTGTTTGTTTTATACAAAATAAACAGTATGTCTTTTCTCTTACCTTATGTAGATTAATTAAGAAATGAATTAGATTAAGAATAGCTTTCAGCAGTTACCTACTGCAGAACGGATTGCTATCAGATATATTATGGCTATTTGTTACTAATAAGTGACTCACTCAATGCATGGGTACAGATTTAAACTTCACATTTTTTGATTAAATATGGGTTACCTAAGAAGATATGTTACTTAAGAAGAGAATTATATCATTAAATGTTGTATTAATTCTTTTACATTAAAATATTTCTGAGAAAAAGCCACTAGCTATGTTAATGTTGGAAACACATTAATACTGTTAATATTAACTATGTTAATATTGGAAAATGAACACTTTGTGAGAAGCTTATAAAGATACTAAGGCGAACTACTTATACTAACATATATATACATATTTTAGCAGATTTACTATTTATAGATCAAAATAATTTTTGTAGATCTGGAGTTCTTATAAAAGGAAAGTGACTGACTCCTAGCATTAAGAATAACACATGTGTTGAATGTAGGCTACATGCTTTATTTCTCTGTAATACTGTGTATTGCATTCACCACAATCTATAAAGAAGCTGTTGGGTTTTTTTTTTATTTCAGGTAATGATATTCATTTTAATATAAAAATCTGCCTACTAGATTTTAATAGGTAATTGAAAAATAAGCCAAATCTGTTACTGCCCATCAAAACTTTAGCCAGTGAGCATGGTTTCTGCCTCTGAATGAACCCACAATCACATTGACAATCCTGACCAAAACTGTAAGCATCATTCTTACTCTCTGAGTGTGGAACAATACACAGGAACTCTAATACTAGTGTGATTTTCTTTCAGTGCTAATTTGAAATAGGAATTTCTTTTACTGATTATATTATTTTAAATAGTTTCTATTCGATTGGAAGACAGCATTCTTCAATGGTTTGTAAACTAACAAAGAGCCCCCTGTTTAATTAACCACTACTGACTAATATAGTGAAAACCAAACCAGTCTCTCATTCAACAAAACCCACTTCAACTTGCCACAGTATGTAGATATATTGCCAAGATTTGGAGGTAGTTCAATGGTAGAAGAGATGTACAATGACAGTGTGAATCTAAGATTGTTCTTTGGAATGGAACTATCTGTTATACTGGGTTTGAGTAAGCTCACAAAATCACGTCCAACTGAATGAAGTTCAAGACTCATTTGTTATTCAAACTTCATAAATGATACAAAAAGAAAATTAATGGCAGAGGGAGGTATAAGTGCTTAGATCCTGCGCTCTGGGCATCTCTGTCTTCACTTGTAGAACTGCATGTAAGTTATATTATCTTTAATGTCTAAGATATCAAATAGAGATTTGGAAAGACCACTCTAATACTGTTCAAAGTGTATTGCCTCTTCAATAAGGCAAAACAAGTTTTAATTTAACTTAAAAAGAAATAACATGTAGCATCCCTGGAATCTGATGCCAAAAAGCAGCTAAAAAACAAACAGCAAAACCTTTCATTGTTATATACTTTTTAATGCCTTCTTCTAAAAAAACCCATCACATGCCCATCTTTGTTTTAAAGTCCATAAGACGTTCGTTATTTTTAGGCATCCAGTCTTAGTAAACTAATTACAATCAAATCAATTCAAATGACAGACAAAGCAAATTTTTTAAAACCAAATGTATGGAGTGAATGTTTGACTGCATTTGGAGATGGAGAATATAAAGAAATATTTAATGTAAGACACTGAGTCATAAGGTTGAGACCTTGATCAATAGTATTAGTGTCCCCATTAAAAAGATCCTTCAGAACATTACCTCTATACATCTCTGCCTCTTTCCTATTCATCTACCCATCAAAAAAAAAATAAAAGCCACATAAAAGTAGCACATCAAGAAGTAAACTAGCTACATTCAGGAAATAGATTATTGCAAATAAGTGTATTTACTGCCATGTTGTCTATGGGCTTAAAGTCTCAGGATTAACGGCAACTAAATGTCTACGGTGTAAGACAGCACACTCTGACTGTTTCGTTAGAGCAGATGAAGCACACAAACACACTAGACAAAGTTAGTGTGACTGAACATTTGCCTCGTGTTTAACCCTTGATGATTTTTTAGTTCAGTATTGAAGAGTGGAAGACTTTCTTCCTGAGAAAACTTCCCAGAATCTGTCAATTTGCCAAAGGCTTCAACTAGAGTACTCCAAAGATACATGGATTTTAGTGCAAAAGAGATAAAAAGAAACAATTTTGCTATTAAAAACAAGAAGCCATGTCAACAAGTTGCCATTTATGCTTCTCTCTGCTATGCCCCTTGTGTCAACAGTTTAGCAAAATAAAATTGAAATAAGAGACATAAGACACTATCAAAATCATCAAAGAAAATTTGAATGGCACTTGAGATACTTTGATATCACTTCAAATGATACCCAGAATACGATGATACTTCCCAGAAATAGAAACATGTTTTCTGAGAGGTTTGTTTTTCCTTATGACAAATATTCAACTGGAGAATTAACCAGCCAAGTACCAGGTTCCTAAATCATCTTAGCTTATCAAAGTTTACAAACTTCTTTGTGGTGAACACACCTAGAGGTAAATTTATTCTAGGAAGTGAGGACACAGAATTCACATTGCCACAAAGTGAGGGACTGAACCTGCTTAAAAACTGGTTATCTGGTATCTCCAGTTTATTCAGGTAGGAATAATAATAAATCATTCTTTTATTTCAAGGCAGGTTTCTTTAACAAAACATCTAAGACTAAGCAACTACTAAATAATAGAAATTTATTTCTCACATTTCTGGTGGACGGGAAGTCCATAGTCCAAGTTGCTAAGAGTATGTATCTTCAAACAGTAAGTGTTGGTTCTCCACAAATAGAGCTCCTCAATAGAACCCCACATGAGAGAGGTACAGACTCACTCCATTCAATATCTTACCTTGCTATTGTTCTCACTCGTGAGACAACCACCCCAACTCTCATCTCTTAAAATTGTGTGGCTTAAATTTCGGCGTTGTCATTGGAGAGGGATGTCCCAGCATTGAGATCATAGCAAACTCTGAGCAATTCAGTTTATAATTAGAAGTAGTTGATGGTGGGTTTTGTTTGTTTGTTTTATCCATTGTTACAGAAAGAGGCACTACCTTGCACAGCAGCTTAGTCTTTTCTGAAATGATCTGAAGAGTTGATGCCAAGTACAGAGCTCAGCTCAGGAGGTACCAAGTTGCCATCACAAATAGGTACCACATTGGCTTTAGTCTCTAACTACTTTGATGCGTTGAAAGCATTTTGAAAATATTATGAAAAAAAGAGAGCCCCATAGTGAACAACATTTGTAAAAGTTTTGTTTCGTTTTGTTAACCAAAGTCAATGTATTTTATGTGGGAAAATTGTTATTCTGAACATCTGCAACCTGGAGACCAGGTAGATCTAGTGTGGATTTTTTTTCTCACTGGCATACAAACATTTAGAAATGTATTCATACATGTAAATAAATGCATGGTTATAAAGGCAACCAACTGAACCATGTCCAATCCCCTCATTTGCATTAGAATGAAAAGGATAAACCATTTTCCTATGAATTTATTCACAAATTACCACTCCATATTCAATGGTCAATAATGTGTCTTTACAATTACTTATCTTTCTCAAGTCTACAGTTTTCTTGATTATTTACTAAACACCAGATGCAATTGTATACATATTTAAACTCCTATGCTATGTTTTCTGTGGAATTATTATTGTTTATTTCCTTTAAGTTCCGGCTTAAAGTCTCCCAGTCATACTCCCTTCCATTTCTGGCCTACATTGCTCCTGAAAGTTTTCTCACCACATAGAGATCTTCTATGACATTACTTTCTGATACAGTAAGCATCAAGATTATTTGTTTTTCCTTTGACTGAGAGACAGGGAAGGAATGGTCATGGGTTTGTGAAACATGGCCTTTCTGTGACTTCATTTTTCCGAGTTAATGTTGCTTTCTGCCAACATTTGAGCCCACAGACTGGCTGACAGCCCTGTCCCAGCCACAGAACCCACTAGCTGGTTGAGGAAGTAACAATTTACAGTTTGTGGGGCAATGAGGAGCTAGCTCTAAATTGATTTTGTGGAGGATTGTGGAGTGACATGTAAAATCAGCCGCTTACCTACTTCTCCTCGGAAATGAGAAATGCATCCCATTTAATAGAACACTTATAGAATGTTGACATTTTAAACCGGGCTTTGCAAATTCAACCCTTGCATTCTACATCTATTCTACTTTCCTATATTGAAGATGCCAAAAGTATCGTATTAAAATGCTGGGCAATTAAATGAAAAATATCCTGACGTTTACAGTTTATAAGTTCATCACAGGTAACTATGATGGTTCTAGTTTTACTTTGTGAGTTGCTTTGAGGGGAAAAAGATGTTCTAATTTTAGATATCTTTGCTTCTATAGGCTGTCTCTGCTAGCTTGTTAGCCTTTTTCATTCATTCTTTTGCTGGCTGTTTTGAGTGAGGATAGGGACCATGTGTTGCTCTCCCAGGGAGCTCAGGCCCCATAATGATAGGGCTTCCACCAGACAGTGCTTATTAATGGTTGTTTTCTGCCTTTATGGTAAAGAGCTACCATTCCTGAACCACTTCCTCTCTGACTGGTAATTTGTCAGTAAAAGGAAAGTTCACTATTGTACATTTTTTTTCCCACTGTAGCAGTCAAAGGCTATTTCCCTAAAGGCAAATGTGAGCCCTTTGCCTCTGACACCACAGGATAGTCCAATGGGATTTGTCAACTTCTTTTGCTTGATGACTGTAGGTAATAACAGCAATTAGAAATTTCCATTTAGAAATTAAAAGGCTGTCAGCTTGAAAATGTAGACTTCTTTTTCTATCACTACAGTAAAGAGATAGATAGCATAATTCTTTCATTGGCAATAAGAGTAGGGTCATTGATTATCAAGTCTCTGTGATGATGTGAATTCTCAGGTCTTAAAGAATATCAGACTATAGAACATCTCCATTGACTGCAAATAATATTTCCACATAACATTTTAGCATGAATGATGAAGAAAGTGAAAATTAAAATTGAGACTTATTTAACTAATTATGGTTCTAACTAGAATCCCAAATTTTTACTTATGGACCAAAAGGGCTCATGCATTGCTCATCACATAAAGGTAATGAGACTTTAAGAAATAATATAATAACAGTTTATACAAGATTAATTTATTTCTTTCTTAATTTTGACTAGCCATTGTATGTAGATAGTACTTTAAATGAATTGCTTCGTGGGTGGGAGAAAAGTACCCGGAGGACATTAATTAGCTGAGATTCTTTAATTGATCAATTAAATGATACTTTCTTTTTCTTTATTGTGTTAAATAAAAATTCAGGCTGCTGATGTCTTCCCTCTGACGCAACAGCTTTACTCTCCCAGCATCTTTTTCCTTAATCTTTTCATTCTCATCACTGCTGTTAGACACATCTTGGAAATGTGACCTGACCAACGTCTTCCAGAGAATAAGTGTGGAGACTGATTTCAATAATCAAGGCAATAATAATTTGTTTTTCCATGCAGCATTTACACCTTGTAGCTAGAAAGAATTGTCTCCCAACACTTAGTGCAATTAGTGAAGAACCCTCCCTCAATGTCTCCATCACATCACTCCTTATACTTAGCATGTCTTCCTTCACCTGTTCTGCTCCTTAGGTCTCAGGTCAGGATGCCCAGCTTGATTACACATTTACAAAGTCTTTTATCTCTTTGTCTTGGCAACTAATATGCTGACTAACATTGATGTCCAATCTTCTCTAACTTTTTGGATGGACTGAGTCAACTTGTTACAATCTCAGTATAGGACATATCACTGCATAAAATCTTAATAATGTATGTCAGGATATGGACAAGTGGGAAAGATGTGACAAGCAAGAGTCCAGGACAACACTGAATTCCCTTAATAAACCCTTGGTTGCAGAAATGCTCAGTGCATTTCTGATATCTAAATCTTCACTTTTCTGTATCCTATACTTTCTAAATTTTGATAAGTGTTCTCCATTCCCTATCCTAGCCACCTAGCCATCAGGCTATTCAACTGTTCTCTATTGCCTAGGAGACCACAGCACACTCATTTAAGCCCTTCAATTTCCTTTGTAACTTCATTGTGTTTAAATATTTTTATAATTAATTCAGGAGTTGTATATTTCAAGCCACAAATCTGTGAAGGTCAGAAAACAACTTGCATCCCTGGTTCGTTCTTTCTACCATTGAGAACTCAGATGGAACTCAAATCTTCCAGCTCGATGACAAGCACCTTTACCTGCTTCCCTATCTTACTGGCTGTTTAATTTATGTATTATGTGGCTGAGTACATAACAACCTTCCTGGCCAAGAAGAAATGCTGACTGATCCAGAGTCATTACAACTCATCTCTGATAACAAGGAACTGAGATCAGTAAACAGAGGTATACATACAATTAATTGTGAGGCTATGGTTTAGCAATGGCTTTCTTCTCTTGGAAACTTGCCCATCAATAATGATTAGTATATGAAAACATCACCTTATGATTCCTCACACTCTGTAACAATTTAATAGAAAGCAGATAAGAGCTAAGAAACAAAATAGACAAAAGAACAATGAACTGGTATAACTCAACAATTTCTCTTAAATTAAATGATCATGAGTTACTGTACTTTGCAAGAACCACACACTTTTAAGAATGGTATCCACAGGAAAATGCCACTACTCTCTCCTAATTATGAAGAAAAGTCAAAGTAGTTTTTTAATTGGCAGAATGGGAGGCTATTTACTCTCTATGCCCCAAGTTGGCAATGGGTATGATACAAAATCTAAGAGATTAGAAAGAAATCAAACAGTGTCCCTTACCAAAAAAAAAAAAATCGTTAATTCACACAAAAACCAGAATTTTCAAAGAATGAACCTGAGTTCATGAGAACCTGAGTTCAATTCTCAGAACCTACATCAAACATCCTGGAATCTGCAATTGCAATCCCACCACTGAGGAGATGAAGCTAGCAGAATCCGAGGCTAAGGAGCAAAGGAGCCGAGTTTAATCACTAATAACCAGGCCAGTAAGTTAGACTCTGCAGATGGGTGACTGTGGATGTAGCTCAAGAAGAGTGCTTACAGTGCAATCATAAAGAGTATACTTGAGAAACCATGTATAAGTCCAAGATGGCCACAAGGCACCACTAACCCCAAAAATGGAGTTACAGAGACAGGAAGATTACTCTGTGTATTAATGGAATTCACTGGCCATCCAATTTAGCTAAAATCTGGCAAATTTGGGGTCAGAAAGAAACCCTGTCTTAAGAGAATGAAAGTGTTGATAAGAAAGACATGTGACATCCTCCTCTAGCTTCTACTAACAAGCCCATGGATACACACACACACACACACATGCACACACACACACACAAACATACACACACACACATACACACAGAAAAAGAGAGAGAGAGAGAGAGAGAGAGAGAGAGAGAGAGAGAGAGAGAGAAATCAATAAGGATGGTCCCTAAGTAATAACAGCCCATTTTCCTCTGGCCTCCAAACACAATTACACACATATGTCCTGTGCACATGTAAAAATCACATATGCATACAAAAACACAAATAATGTTAATATTTTAATACTATATCTATAAACTACACAAAAATATCCACTGACTATTGGTTGCTTTTGTTTGTCTCATACAAACTGACCTTAAAATGTCACTGTCATTTCTCAACAAACTCACTATCTCTAAACTTTAAGCAGAATCAAACTTATGATTATGATTTTGATTATACAGCTGATACATAAAATGCATGAAGACCATCATGACCAGAAAGTTATTTTCAACACATCAGCCATTCCTGACCTGAAAAATCTAAAAGGGTACAAGTCAGAGGCTTAACAAATTTGGAATGCAAAAATTATTTAGTATTTTCAATGACAGATTAATGGCTAGTAGAAAAATAATGCAGCAAGTATAGATAAAATTCCTCCTGCCTTACAGGAGATGGTAGGAGGCAGAGGCCATCTAATGTACAACAATGGGAACAAAATTTCAATGGTACTACTTTCACTGACTTCGGTTTTTTGTTTAGACTATAGTTTTAGCCTCTTTCTGCAACAAACTTGCATGTTGGAGTCTTCTATGTTACCATACACAAAACAGGAGAAATGTAGGTAAAGAAACCTTTGAATGTACATGGTCTATTGTTCTTTGACTTTGTATACTATCAATTTCTCAAAACAAGGAATCTTAAGCCATATGCTGTTTTCCTTTATATTTGCATCCTGCTTTATGGTCAATCTTAACTGCTGTAACCTACAGTTTCAAGAAAGCAAATGTTCTTCTGACAAAATACTCCAAGCAAATTCAGAAAGAAAAATGCCTTCTATAGTAGCTGACATAGTCGATAGTCACCAATGATGTATAGAAATGCACAGCAATTTCTCATGTGTGTGCCTGAAAACTCTGAGCTATTCATTTTTTTCTTCAAAATAATAGAACTGACCGTTCGCTTAATTATCACCTCTTGGTATAGGTGTTTATTTTTGAAATAAAGGACTCAAGGTTTAGAAAGAGCTAATTTTGAACAATGTCAGCAATATCTATTAATCCATCAGCTCTCTTACAAATGCACAAAGGTTGACTTCTGCATCCATTAGGGAGGTAGAGAATGGTGTTGAAATAAAATGTCAATAAGGCTAGTAGCATACTTTGAAAATGAGCACTCAGTTCAAACCAAAGTTTGTTTTTTTGTGGGATCTAAATTCCACTGAGCAGAAACTAAAACATGTGTATTTGATTTCTTCTCAAGTGTTGGTTGTGGATGAATGAAAGAACCAGAGAAAACACTGGCACAATGTTGACAAACAGGTCCATTCTGCTTTCTATTGTGTGCTGGTGATTCCAATGTCTTACAGAAATACAAGTACGGAATACTGCAGATTACACTAACAAAATAGAAGAGAATCAAACAATTGTCAAGCTATACGTATACTGAACTGTGATTCTAATTAAATAAGGCTGTGAGGTCACTGGGCCATGAAAAATGTCATCAGCAATGAGGCTAATTTGTGTCTGACCAGGACTCTTACAGTAAGTGATTACTTACAGATGCCAAGTCCTCCAGGGAACTTTTGCCAGCTGTTGTCAATTTGTACATTGGCAGCCTCATCCTGCACATGCTCACTTGACTGACACTGGGTTCTACTGTCTGTTTCACGATACTGGTATTTATAGGACATCATCTCTATCACTGAAAGATATCGTCTTATAAACTTTTCTACATATAATGCCATGATTTACAGCTTATGAAAGGAAAATGACTCACACGAAGGACAAGAGTCCTCCAAATGCTGACGTTCCTTCAGTTTATTCAATAAGACCTATGCAAAATGTGCTGTATCCAGAAAGACAATAAACTTTTTAAAAAGTGGATCTGGAAGGTCATCATATTTGATCACATGTTTAAAGCAAGGATTCCTTCTATCAAGAATAGCCTCACCCTACATTTGAACAAAGATGGTCAGAATAAAGTTCATTTCAACCTTGCATTTCTGATTAAGTTTGCCCAGAGTCCTTTTGAGTGCTAGCTTCTGCTTACTATTTGCTATTTTATTATCTTATCAAATATCTAATGTAACTATCTTCCTCACCCAGTCTTTTCTGTTCCAAGTTCTTTAAGAATGTGATTTTTCCCCGTATTGCATCATCTTGGTTGTTATAAACAATAAATTCTAGGAATAATAGTTGCAACTGGGAACTTTGACTTTTCCAAAACATTGACCACCAATATAATATGATACTTTTGAGAAATGTGTAATGGCACATGCACAGGAGAGAGGAGGCAAGAGGATAATTTCAAGTTCTAGGTCAGTCTAGACAACAAATGAGTTCCAAGCTTCCTAGGAAATTTAGTGATAATACATATTAAATCATAAAATATAGCATATTGACTTCCAATGCAACATGATGCATTTGACAAATGGTGAATATTTTTATTGAAGAAAAATTCACTTAATAAAATAAAGTGGAGAAGAGCAAGAAAGAAGAGAATACAAGGAAGATATTTTTGACTGCTTAGATATTTTCCATTAAAAGGTGTTCTCTCTTAGTTGTACTGTTAGTAAACATTAGATGTTATATGTAACTATTTTTTTGGTATGTTGGAATTTAATTCATTGGTGGTCTAATCTTGAGCTAATCTTTATTGGGCAATTTCTAACTTAACATAATTTATACTTTCTTAATATATTTATTACTATTATTATTATTATTACCTATGCTGTTTTATCTTAATACATTTATTTATGCCTTCTTAATTTAAAATTTTTCTTATCTAAAAATAAGGAATAAAATAATACATTTGAATGTTTTCTTGTGTTTAAGCTAAATTAACTGAATAAAATTATGTTTTATTCATTTATTAAATTGGCTTTTTTCAACATCCTGGGGTCCACAAAACATTTAGGTCACATCATTTACTTGTCTATGATACCATCATCTTCCCCTCTCCTGAGCACAGAGTTGAAAACTCTGTTCTCATCAGAGAGTCTCAGTTAACTCACTCTAATTATTGATGTGATTATTTTTTGCTTAATAATCCCATATATAATTTTTGACCTAACCAAATTTTAAAATGAAGCTACTAATAGACCACAGAAAATTATGAATCAAATAAATAAAAATCAAGAAATAAACAGTCTTTCCTTTTAGAGTGTGACAATATTGTAATGGTCTCATTTTCTGAAAGGGCAGCTGCTTCAGTTGACTGCAAAATCTAGGCCATAAAACAAATCTTGCTATGAGGTTGCCATCTGTCACTACATATGAAGACAAGCTGAGATCAATGTTGAGAGGGGGAGCTCAGACCTCCAGAATGTGAATGGGCATGAAGTGGCTGCCAGTGTCCTATTGCTGGGGCCTAGGGACATGTTCCTGTGGTCTTCTTTTTCTTCTGCATTACTGCTGACTGGTTAACTAAGAAATACTAATAAGATCTTAGAGAAAATGCTAATACAGACCATTCCCTTTTCACAGAGATCCTCTGACCCATTGAGACTTAATTTGGCTTAACAAACCCAACATGGCTGACTTCTGTGAATGGTCTTGCTTTTATTTAACCATATAATAAAGGATGAAAAGAGATAAACACAATAATAAAGCACAAATATGCCTGAAAATCCATGAGACAAAATAATTTAGTAAATTG
Organism: Grammomys surdaster; assembly: GCF_004785775.1. Classification (NCBI taxonomy): domain Eukaryota; kingdom Metazoa; phylum Chordata; class Mammalia; order Rodentia; family Muridae; genus Grammomys; species Grammomys surdaster. Next base: position 5,918,962 of record NW_021604604.1, read on the forward strand.
GTTCATTTTATCATTTCTCTGTTTATTGAGAATGGCTTCAATTAATAACACAACCTTTGTTATATATACAACGTATATTGTTTATATACAAGTAGATTAATGAAGATTGTCATGCTCAAAGAGATATTAATGCCAACTCTTTGTAACTACATGTACCTTTGATGTGTAATTGTAATGATTATAATGTGACTATAATAGACCATCCTACTTTTCCCTGACTCAAGAATCGTATCAAAGGTCTTCTTGTCCTATTTTTATTAACAGCTAAAAGAAACATCCTCCACAATAGACAATAGGATCATATTAAAAAGAAGGGCATTGTATATCCATCTGAGGGCTGCTGGGATATATTTAAATTAGGAACTTCATTCACAAACTAGGTCAACTAAGCACAATGTTAATGATAGTCATTCTAGGGCATAATGTTTACCATTCTGATCTACCAGAGTCATAAACTTGGATGCAGTTATTTAATCATGTAACCAAAGAAGAGAGACAGTATTTCTCAAGGAAATTTGTTGTACTGTCCAGTAGCTGTGCAGTCCCAATACACTTACCCATTGGCTTCCTGTCTCACTTAAGCCAATGAGTTTGTTGGTCTCATGGCTAAAACTTTGTTATTCCAGAAGCAGGTGTCAAGTAGGAACAGTCTGTTTTAAGGATGCTCATGTGACACATTGAAGAATCCAACCAGTAAGTTCAATTCAAAAGTGTGATAGTAAAGCATTTGGGCATCTAGTTGAGAACAAAAATGCATCTGTACATTGTCACTATGAGGTCTCCACCAGGTCATCTGCATATATGTTTTAGCTGTTAGACTGGACTCCTAACATATTGGTGGATATATCTCTGAATCTTTTGCCTGATCTTAGGGTTCTATTCCTTCTATTCAGTTGCTTTGCCAGCCTTAGTATCAGGGTATTTGCCTTGACTAATTGTATCTTGCTTTGATGTGTATGGCTGTCATCTCTTGGAAGCTTGGAAATGGAGGAGGATTGAGACTGGGAGAGACAGAAAGTGGGGAGTGGGATTTGGGAAGAGTAGAGGGAGGGCCGTAGGAGTAGCTAAGGTGGGAGGAGTACGGAGAGGAAGAGGAGGAGTAAGGAGAGGAAGAGGAGAAGAAAGAGGAGGAGCTAGTAGAGACAGAATGAGAGAGGGGAACATGGAGGCTGATGTTCACTTGTCTGTAGCAGTCAAAGGTAGTTGGTATATCTAGGTTGTGTGCTGGGTTACATCTCTGATTGTATGGGCATCTTGTTATTGAACATTACCAAACTTATAAAGCCATTAATTAATGTTTAAGCATTAGAGTCTCATTTTCCTACTGGGCCCGTGTGGATGGTGGGATGGTCTGGGCACTGCCCAGCCTTGCCAAGACAGCATGGAAAATTGGCAGAACCATCTCCCATGTTGATGTCTCGTGGGTGGCAGGGCTGGTGTTTCTGGTTGGCCATTTCTAGCTGCATGTCGCCTCAGGCTGAGAAACATGGCGGCTGAGCTAGGCAGAGCTGCCACAGCTTAGATAGTCAGCTTGACCAGTGGCCAGTTTTAAATAATTACTGCAACAGAGGCCAAACTATGGTTAGGATATATTGTATGAGAGAAGAATCTATTTTCAATTTAAAAAGAAGGTAAGAGTAAAAACCAGCCAATAATCTCTACCAATTGCTCAGAACAGTCTGGAAGATAGCCTTGCAACTGTGGTATATAATTCCTTCTCAGAAGCACTTGCACTGTTTTAGAGTTCTGCTACTTGAATCACAGCCAAGTCAGGAATTTTGCTGCACAGTGGCAAAAAAAAAAAATGCTAACAAGTCTAAAAGACTCAGGAGTCACTGAATTTAAAGATGCCTTCCACCAATGGCCACTGAATTACAAGACAATTATTGTTCTGAATAATACAAATTACTTAATGCTGCTCTGCAATTTTTAAAACTTATACATTGATCATTGTCTGAGAAAGAGAGTGAGAGAGGGAGGCAAGCAGATTCTCTGTTGCTCTATACTTTAAGAAAGGACATCTGTAAAGAAATGAAGGCAATAAGATGAACGACAGGCTACAGTTAGATGAAGAACAGAAGCTACAAAATCCAGCATCGATTACAGAAAGAGCTTGAAAGCTAGAAGGTCGTTTCCTTAGATGTCCCCTGAGAGGCACAGAACTCACCAAAGATGCCAGGTATTAACCAGGCTTCGAAGCTTTGAAGATAAAGAAAAAAAAAGTGGATTGTACTCAAACAGGACATGGTCTAGTGGCCTATAGTGTCATGCCACAAATAATGTCACAGTGGGATGACAGGTGCTTACAATAATGTTGTGTAACACCATGTGGGAAGGACTGCACAAGCAATCAAAAGATCAGATGCTACAATGAAGACAGCTCTCAGTTGTAGGGCACTCATTTCCCCAGTAGCAATCAGCCTTTAGCTCCTTTAATGTGTTGCTCCTTTGGAGTTGCAGTCATTTCTGCTGTGGTAAAGGATGGGAAGCTGTTTAAAGTGCTATGTGGGAGTTTGGAAAAGGTCCATGCCTGAAACTTTGGTTTTGCCCATATAAAATATGAATAGTAAAAATGTGAACATTTTTTCTTCCTGCTTATTACTGACCTTATCCACCTATAAACCAGCCAACAGAAATCAATGGATCCAACTCATGGATTCCCCAAAATTTACTGTTTACATCTCTGTTGCCATCACTATTCCCAGATGACTAGTTGGTAGCTTGAATTCATTCTCTTTGGGGAGCCAATAATTAAATGTTTACACCATCTTTATAAAACAACTTATGGTATTATATTGACAGTAAAATTTCTAATTTCCCTATTCTATTTTACCCAATGATGAATTGATCATGTTTGCATGTATACATTTTAGCACTACCATACTTGGAAGGAGGTAGAACATTTCTACCTTCCAGACAAGAATCCAATTCACTTTTTAACATTAATGCAACTTGCTTAACTTCAACACTTTCAAAATAGGCTCCCACCAAAATCATCAAAAGGGCTCTACAGATACATTGCAACGTGTCCTCCCAGAATTGATTCAAGGCCAGGGAGAGCTATGATAACAGAAAGTGCTCAGGGCCTTTTGATGTCTGGCACAGTGATCTATGCCTAATTTCAATATGAAGTATGAATGCTTTGTCAAGTCTACCTCTGAAATATTGTAAAAACTAATGCAAAAAGTTGGGTACCCACATAGCAGACTGAGTACAAAGCATTCGTCAATGTGGAGAAGGGGTACTCCTAGCCAGAGCTTACCACAATCAATGGGAGAAAATAATTTTAAGAGAGGGAAATTAAAATATACAAATAGGAACAGGAAAAAAAAATGACCTCCACTTCAAATTATAAAATATTATGCATATGAGGTCCCAGAAATTCTACTAGAGGCTTCCTAAAAATGATCAAAATTTCATCAAAGTGAAAAGGATACAAAAATCAACTTTTAAAACGAATATTATTGTTGCCTAAGGAAAACGCACATGACAACAACCATAATATTTTAAAGTAGATAGATAAAAACTCACAAGGCCCTACCCTTAGGGGAAGGGCTATTGGAAACGAGCAACATTAAATAAGTACATACATGTATAAACAACACTCAATGGGCAATGGAGGACATGCGTGTGTGTGTGCACACACACACAGACACACACACATTAACAAATAATTTATAAAGAATAGGCCATGAATTTGACAGGAAGATGACTAGTTGAATGGGGAGAAACAGTTGGGGATTTGATCCATGTGGCCATTTTCCATGATTCTTACATGCTGGTAGCTGGTAGGGCTTTAGGTCTGGTCTTTCTTCTTCTCCATCATGGCGATCTCTGCCTCCTTTCTTCTCTCCCCAGGTTCCTAGCCCATGCAAATCCCCATGTCTCTCCATAGTATGCCTCATTTTTCTAATCAAACCCAGCAGCCTTTGGGAGCCAAATTGAATTGAGACAGCTTTAGAACCAATCCCTAACAATATAGTTCACAAATAACAAATACACAGAAATTTCAGAGGCAAAGTAAATATTGTCTGATAGCACTCATTCCAAGTCTGAATAAATTATGTGTTATTAAATGTCTTCTCAATAGCTCACTTTGGGGTAAGTTTCTCCTGATGTCATGTATGAGAGGCATGATTCTCACTCTGTGCTGAATTCCAGAGCGGATGGTGTTGGGCTGTGTCTTGCATGTGGGTGTGCGTTCTGTGTGTTGAATTGTGGGTCTCACAGCAGGCTCCGCCAGGGGCTGGGGCCGCGGCTCAGAGAGGCAGAGGTGCTAAAATTTGGCTGTGTTAACTTCACACTGGTGCTGGGCAGACAAAAGGCTATGAGAAGCTACAGGACTCCACTCCGGGGGTGAAGAATCATAGTCTGGAATCCTGTGGGGGCCAGAACTCTTAGGTTGGAGGTCCCCAGGACAGGAGGTGGCCAAGAACCAACTGGTTCTCAGGTCATTGGTCTCTCAGGCACTGCTGAGAGGCTGCCAAAAGGCTGAGATGGGGTGTACAGGCTGGATAGATCTGCAGTCAAAGCGGGGAGGGGGAAAAGCTCTGGCTGCATCCATGGGGATGAGACTCTTGGTCACAGTGACTTGCTAAAGACCTTCCCTATGGCTCCCCACAGGCTGGCCCCAAAGAAAAGAGATAGACCATGGTCTTAAGATATTTATTGTCATGGCAGAAAATGAATGAAGCTATAACCCAGGTATTCTTAGGGCGGCCTGAGGTTAAATACCTTTTTCAAGGAGAAGGGTCTGGGAAGGAATGCTTAATTGGCTATGCCCTCTGGCCTTTAGCTATCTTATGAATATGGAGGTCTGTTTTGAGACTCTGTGGCCTGTAGTCATGCCCTCTAACTGTGCTATGTGACCAATGGCCACAAATCTCTCTGTGGAGGTGGCTGTACTTATGTGAAAGGAGGCAAGGTCCAGCAACAAGGCTGAATTCCTACAGTCCCTGAGGGTCTCCAGGGTTCAAAGCTTGTTCTTGACCAGGTACCAAGCTATCTCTCACAGGCCACTGCCCAACAGGATGAGACTTCTAAGAAGAGGAAGTAGGAGGAGAGAGTGTCCTTAAAAGAGATATTCAGACCTCTCTCTCTCTCTCTCTCTCTCTCTCTCTCTCTCTCTCTCCCTCCCCCTCCCTCCCCCCTCCCTCCATCTCTTGATGAGGACTTTAAAATTATGAAGCAAACTTTTTCTCTTTTAAGGTAAATGTTCCTAAGTACTTTGTTATAGTAATGGTAACTTAATATATCAATCCATATCAAATATAATTTAAGTGCTATAGCTCTAAATATTTTAATCTGAGGTTTTTCCTCCATAGCTTTTATTCCTTTTGTTAACACACATATACACAAAGAAATGTTTGAATGCCTGACTTTTTAAAAAAAAATTACTAAAATAGTTGTGTTTTTTTTTTTCCAACAGCCTTTTCTATGGTGACTCAAGTGAATTGCCTGGCTTCTGTGAACACTAATCTTCATTTCTGCTTAATTGTTAAACTTTTCATGAGTGTATTTCTGAATAGAATACTGAACCAGTAGCGATATCACCACTAGAACACCTGAGAAAAATGCTAGTTTTTTCCCCAGAGTCAGAACTCTTAATGAGTGACTCAGAGATCTAAAGTTTCACAAGACAACAACATGATTCTTATTCCTTACAATATGTGAGAACCACTCAATCAGAATTGAACATTCAATTTGGGTAAAAATCTAGTTCACACAAAAATGGGCTGATACTTCCTTTCTAACATGGGTTCATTAATATAGTCTATATGTAAGACTGATGGACACATAGAACATGGAAGACCATGGGTTATATAACTCTACCTATACTGAGGCTATGAGTAAACAATTTCTGCACCAAGCCCAGGGTCAGTAAATGTTCCTCAATTCAACATACTACCTGCAGAGTACTATCTGATTATGTCAAAAACGCTTTGGGCTTTTTACCTAGAAGAATGTTTAGTTTGTAGCCCTACCTCAATATGGAGACCATGTCTCCACATGTTGCCATTAGAAATAGAGCCCTGGTTTCAGAAAGATGATCTAGGCCACCTTCTGAATTTTCCATGGAACAATAATAAGACATCCAAGAACTGTAAATGTTAAGATTTCACTTACAATATTCACCTCCTCATTTCTTTACTTTAAAAAAATCATTTTATGAGTTTGTATATTCTGCCTACCAATATGTATTTGTATCATATGTGTGTCTGCTTTTTAAAGGCATGCTGGATCTCCTGGAACTTCAGTGACACAGGATTGTGAGCCTTCATGTGATTGTTTAGAATAAAACGCTGGTCTTCTGGAAGAGAAGCCAGTGCTCTTTAAAGCTTATCCCTCTCTCTAATCCCATTCTTTATTTCTTGAACAAAATATGTTTAATATAAAAAATGTTGGCTAAATATTAAATTTCTAGCAATACCCAAAACAAGGAAAAAACTGATTTGTGTGTTTCTTTCCACATTCTTAAGAACATAAATAATTACTAGTCATACAAAAGAGCTCTAGTTATCAGAGAATTAAACCATACTTTCATTACCATTTGCTTTGAGAAAAGGTACAGGAGAGGTGATTATTTTAGGTGACTTCAGTTCAAATATGCAATTTTCAGAATAAGAAAGTGAGCTTTCAAATTTGTAGATAACTCCTTCTCTGAAAGTTTGTGTTTCAAGAAACCATGTGTCATCATTTGAGGGACTTCATAGTATGGTGATGACATACTTGGTTCAGTGCCATCAAGCTAAAACGTCATGGAAAGTCAGATAAGGCTGATTAAATTGACTCTATCCCCAAGTTCATTGTAATGCACTTAAAAAAAAATTCACCTTCCTCCAAGATCACTGTGTGAAACATGACACCCAAACATCAACTTCAGCATACATATATATGCACCGTCTAACTCGTTTAGAGGACCACAAGCATCATTAATGAAGTAGGCTTTAATGCATACCATTATTGCTGTAACTTCACCCAGTTCATTTCAGTAAATCTGAAACTGATGACATCATGTAACAAGAAATTCTATGCTTCCTGGTAGTCAGTCTTCTGTGTTTCAGTTTTCAATGCAATTTTCCACAGGTCTGCTGTATGAGATTTTAACAATAATTTTCTCTTATCATCTATTATTAGTATGGCACATTTATCAGAAATTAACAGAATGCTAAGAATATGGAGCACTCAAGTAGAGTACTACATCTACTAGCATAGCTTTACAGCAACCCAACTGTGGTCAACATTGAATCACCATGAAGCTTGTTAATACATGCATACATATCAACAGCTTGTACATAAATATTGAAAAGAAAAAGACTGTACAATATATGTTACTCCGGCATACTTCCATGGATCAAACAAAATAATTATTCCAACTTAGGCTAATGATTAGCCTGAAGAAAACACAGATATACTCTTCAAAGCCATACATAATTTCATTGTAAAATCAAATAGAAAGCACTCAGATAATAACAGCTAAGTGAATTCAAAATTTCCTTGAATAATCAGCAGTTTCTAGAACTACTCAACAACATACCAGTACAATTTAAGGTAACACACCACAGCTCAAGAACAAGGGCTTTGTGATGGTCAAATTTCCAAGGAATTAAAATGATTTGTACACTTAAATCATCATTAGTTTTTATTCTCTGGTTTCCATAGACAGAAAGCTATGTACATGGAACATTAGTAAACCAATTGTTTATGAAAAATATGGCAGCTGAGAAATGAAGCTATGTAACTGTCAAACGGTTTAACATGACAATGTCATTCAAATGTAGTAAGGAAAAGTAGGTAGAAATTCCAAATACCAACTCTACCACTACAATTGCTTGGCCAAAGTTTGAAAAGAAATTGCCTTTATGTGGAAATATTTTGCAGTTTCAGGAGATGTGTAATAATACTAATTGAATGTAATTCAATGAAAACATTAGGAGGAAAGTGTCTTAACTCGATAAAGAGTACAGTAGAAACAGGAAAATGGAGGGGACCAAGAGAAGAGCAGAGAGTGAAGAGTCACCATGACAATGAAACTATGCTTCACAATAGTCATGGATTAGGAATGCCCATAATTCACTGCAAGGGGTGAAAGTAAACCATTCGCTTCTCTGGTGTGTGTTGCCAATGTACAAATCACTGCTGCAGAACTCCCCTTCCACAAATGGTAATCATGAAGATCTATAGTGTAGGGCACTTTTGAGTAGAATTAGGAGGGACTAAAAAGACTATCTTATGAAGAAATCAAATGACAGGCCTATTCCACCTCACAGCACAGAAAGAATATGCAGGAACATTCACTTTAAAAGACAGAAAGAAAAACTCATAGCTCTAAGTGCCTACAAAAAGAAACTGGAGAGAGCATACACTAACAACTTGACTGCACAACTAAAAGCTCTAGAACAAAAAGAAGCAAATATACCCAGGAGGAGTAGAAGGCAGGAAATAATCAAACTCAGGGCTGAAATTAACCAAATAGAAACAGAAAGAACAATACAAAATATCAACAAATCCAGGAGCTAGTTCTTTGAGAAAATCAACAAGATAGATAAGCCCTTAGCCAGATTAACCAGAAGGCACAGAGACAGTATCCAAATTAATAAAATCAGAACTGAAAAGGGAGACATAACAACAGAAACTGAAGAAATTCAAAAAATCATCAGATCTTACTACAAAGGCCTATACTCAACAAAACTGGAAAACCTGGATGAAATGGACAACTTCCTAGACAGATACCAGGTACCAAAGTTAAATCAGGAGCAGATAAACCATCTAAACAGTCACATAACCCCTAAGGAAATAGCAGCAGTCATTAAAAGTCTCCCCACTAAAAAAAGCCCAGGACCAGATGGTTTTAGTGCTGAATTCTATCAGACCTTCAAGGAAGACCTAATACCAATTCTCTTCAAACTATTCCACAAAATAGAGACAGAAGGAACACTACCCAATTCGTTCTATGAAGCTACAATTACACTCATTCCCAAACCCCACAAGGACCCAACAAAGAAAGAGAACTTCAGACCAATCTCCCTTATGAACATCGATGCAAAAATACTCAATAAAATTCTAGCAAACCGAATCCAAGAACACATCAAAACAATCATCCATCATGATCAAGTAGGTTTTATCCCAGGAATGCAGGGATGGTTCAATATTCGGAAATCCATCAATGTAATCCACTATATAAACAAACTTAAAGAAAAAAACCATATGATTATCTCACTAGATGCTGAGAAAGCATTTGACAAAATTCAACATCCCTTCATGATAAAAGTCTTGGAAAGATCAGGAATTCAAGGCCCCTACCTAAACATAGTAAAAGCAATTTACAGCAAACCAGTAGCCAACATCAAGCTAAATGGAGAGAAACTTGAAGCAATCCCACTAAGATCAGGGACTAGACAAGGTTGCCCACTCTCCCCCTACCTATTCAATATAGTACTGGAAGTCTTAGCCAGAGCAATTAGACAGCAAAAAGAAGTCAAAGGGATACAAATAGGAAAGGAAGAAGTCAAAATATCGCTATTTGCAGATGATATGATAGTATACTTAAGTGACCCCCAAACTTCCACCAGAGAACTCCTAAACCTGATAAACAACTTCAGCAAAGTGGCTGGTTATAAAATCAACTCAAACAAATCAGTAGCCTTCCTCTACATGAAAGATAAACAGACTGAAAAAGAAATTAGGGAAATGACACCCTTCACAATAGTTGCAAATAATATAAAATACCTTGGTGTGAATCTAACCAAGCAAGTGAAAGACCTGTATGACAAGAACTTCAAGTCTCTGAAGAAAGAAATTGAAGAAGATCTCAGAAGATGGAAAGATCTCCCATGCTCATGGATTGGCAGGATTAATATAATAAAAATGGCCATCTTGCCAAAAGCAATCTACAGATTCAATGCAATCCCCATTAAAATCCCAACTCAATTCTTCACAGAGTTAGAAAAGGAAATTCTCAAATTCATATGGAATAACAAAAAACCCAGGATAGCGAAAACTATTCTCAACAATAAAAGAACTTCTGGAGGAATTACCATCCCTGACCTCAAGCTGTACTACAGAGCAATAGTGATAAAAACTACCTGGTATTGGTACAGAGACAGGCAGGAAGATCAATGGAATAGAATTGAAGACCCAGAAATGAACCCACACTCCTATGGTCACTTGATCTTTGACAAAGGAGCTAAAGCTGTCCAGTGGAAAAAGGACAGCATTTTCAACAAATGGTGCTGGTTCAACTGGAGGACAACATGTAGAAGAATGAAAATTGATCCATTCTTATCCCCTTGTACAAAGCTCAAGTCTAAGTGGATAAAGGACCTCCACATAAAACCAGATACACTGAAACTAATAGAAGAGAAGGTGGGGAAAAGCCTCGAATACTTGGGCACAGGGGAAAAGTTCCTGAACAGAACTCCAATGGCATATGCTCTAAGATCGAGAATTGACAAATGGGACTTCATAAAATTGCAAAGTTTCTGTAAGGCAAAGGACACTGTCAATAGGACAAAACGACAACCAACAAATTGGGAAAAGATCTTTACCAATCCTTCATCTGATAGAGGGCTAATATCCAATATATACAAAGAACTCAAGAAATTAGACTCCAGGCAACCAAATTACCCTATTAAAAAATGGGGTATAGAGCTTAACAAAGAATTTTCAACAGAAGAAACTCGAATGGCCGAGAAGCACCTAAAGAAATGCTCGGCATCCTTAGTCGTCAGGGAAATGCAAATCAAAACAACCCTGAGATTCCATCTCACACCAGTCAGAATGGCTAAGATTAAAAACTCAGGTGATAGTAGATGCTGGCGAGGGTGTGGAGAAAGAGGAACACTCCTCCATTGTTGGTGGGACTGCAAGATGGTGCAACCACTTTGGAAATCAGTGTGGCGGTTCCTCAGAAAATTGGACATAGCATTACCCGAGGATCCAGCTATACCACTCCTAGGCATATACCCAGAAGGTGCTCGAACATATAATAAGGACATATGCTCAACTATGTTCATAGCAGCCTTATTTATAATAGCCAGGAGCTGGAAAGAACCCAGATGTCCTTCAACTGAGGAATGGATTAAAAAAATGTGGTATATTTACACAATGGAGTATTACTCAGCTATTAAAAACAATGAATTTGAGAGGTTCCTAGGTAAATGGATGGAACTAGAAATTATCATACTGAGTGAGGTAAGCCAATCACAAAAGAACACACATGGTATTCACTCACTGATTATTGGATATTAGCCCAGAACCTTAAAATGCCCAAGATGCAACTCACAGGCCACATGAAGTCCATAAAGAAGGAAGACCAAGTGGGGGTGATTCGGTCCTTCTTAGAAGGAGCAACAAAATACTCAAGGGAGCAAATATGGAGACAAAGCGAGGGACAAAAACTGAAGGAGGGGCCGTCTGAAGACCTTTCCACCTGAGTATCCATCCCATGTGCAGTCACCAAAGGTAGATGCTGATGTGGAAGTCAGGAAGTGCATGCTGATAAGAGCCTGATATGGATGTCTCCTCAGAGGTCTTCAAGAGTCTGACATATTCAGAGGCAGATGCTCACAACTAGCCATTGAAGTGATCATGGGGTTCTCAATGGAGGAGTTAGAGTGAAGACTGAAGGAGCTGAATAAAAGGAATTAAGCTCAACTCTAACTGGTATACTGAAGGGAA
>NW_021604604.1:5935640-5945901 GCF_004785775.1 Grammomys surdaster
TTGAGAATAGAACCAAATATAATGTTGCTATATCATCTCTCCTGTGCTGTTTTCCTTTTGACAATGAATTATTTTTTAGTAATTTCTTATCAAACCAAATAGTAGACATCTACTTTCATTCAATGTGTTCCAGTGATAAGGTATTTGATTTTGCTATCTAGTTTTAACTGAGGAAAATCATGTGTTGACATTGAAGGAAGATATTTACAGCAAATTATTAAGCTAAAAATTTACATAATTGATGGATCTTATAAATATATATATATATATTATATATATATATATATAATCTAAATTCAAACAAAATTGGCATGCTAGGTGGAATATTGTGCAGTGCAGTAAAATATTCCATGCAGCCTCCTCTGGGTTTTAAGATCTCAAATATGTTTCTTTTTACAGATTTAACATCCTTGATCTACAAAAGTTTAAATCCAAACTATTTTTTAAAGTTGCCAACAGTTTGCAATAAACAGAAAATTTCACAACTTGTCATCTGTGGTAAGTTACAGTAAAAAATTCGATACCCTCTAATTGTTGTTTAAAATCAGTGCATATAAAGCTATACATATAAAGTGTACATAAGGAATGAAAGAATTGTGTTTATATTGAGGTTGAAACTTCAAGGTGTCTCATTATATTAAATGAATATTTCAGAGTCTTAAAGACATCCATAACAAAAACACTTTTAGTCTTATTTCACATAAGTATTATTCAAGCTGTATTAAAAATTTGGAACCAGTTGCCCAAATGGCAGGATGATGACATGTCCAAGGTTAGCGCGGGCAGCATAGCAAGTTAGAAGCCAGTTTGGATACATAGCAAGATTCTGCCTCAAGAAACAAAACAGACTGCAGTTTACAAGTGTTTACAGTACAAAAGCAACAAATAATTTCTATAAACAAACAAACAACTATAAACAACTCAGTATCCTTTTAAAATGTGGCATGTACCAGTAGTATACTTTCTCTGAAGGAAAAAAAATTCTATGCAGTTTTAGTTCAGTGACAAAGAGTAGAAATGCAGATTTCTGGTAGCTTCACTGAAAACTTCTCAGGTCCCCATAGATACCTTAAAGCATACAACTCTTTCTCCTGATGTTAATTTTCCAAATTATTTTATTAGATATCTTAGGTTGTCCACTTTGAAGATTTATACTTTAAGGCTGGCACTTCACCAACCACACCAATGACCAGGGAAGCATTATTTAAATTGATTTTTTAATTAAGGAGAATTGTTTTCATTTGCCATTCATCATCAACTTAAGGTTTTCATTTCTGAGCCGATAAACAGTGATAAATCCATAGACTCAGGACAATATTATGATTATTATAAAATCTTACATATCAGTCTAGTTATGCCCAAAATATTCTCTATGAATCAAAATTTTTCAGATGCTACTAAGCAGGGCCAAATGTAGCCTATGCACAGTTTACGAGTTATTTCCATTCACTATCTGATTACTATTCTTTATAACATATTCACACTGTAGATCCATGACCGCCACAAATTTTTCAATAGCCCTTTTCCCAAGTAAGTGGATGTCAAGTTATTCAACTATTTCTAGAATAAAATTCTCGACCTGTTAGGCAACACAAAAGATCTACATATCCCAGTGCTTTTCACATAGTGCAAGGCAAGAAAGAAGAACACAATTTTTCACTGTTTATAGCAAATGGACATGGCTTCCTTATGTACTGGACATTTTTACAGTAGGAGAGAGTTCATTCCAGATTTCATGATTGATGATTGTAAATAAAAACAAGAGAAAAATAGCTAAGGTATACTCAGTATAAAGCTAGGCAAGCCTAATAATGTATGACACAGAATGTGCAGGAACTGTGCAAAATAAAATTTACTCTATTTTTATAGATCTGTAGTTCTATATCAGAACCTTTAAAACAAAGAAGCAATGCAGGAAATGTTGATGAGTTAATTTAATTAAATTCCAAAAACAAACAAACAAAGTTTGACACATGCCATGACATGAAAAAATGGCAGGGATGAATCTTATTATGAACAGCCCCAATAGTCATCACTTTGTATTGATATTGAACATGATGCAAATCTTTCCTCATTTCCTCAGTCTGAGCCCAGTGCTTCCCTGGTCATCCACACCTCGATCACACACTGTTACAGAGAATACAGTTTTCAATGTGACCTTTAATCAAAAAAAGCTAAAAACATTTGAATTAAATATTTTGTATGTCTAGAAAAATGGTCCAACTTTTTTACTTCCAAGCCTTTGGAAGCAGGGGGAGTGAATATTGTTTTCATTCTCAAATGCTTTAACATAAAAAGCACCCAGTGTCTTCTCTGTCCCTAAAACTCAAAAGATGTTTAAATACATATAAAGTTAAAAACAGTAATTTTACCTTAATCTTGTTAATGTTGCTTATATTTGTGAGATTTTAAGTCATGCCATAAATTTAATACATGTTGTGAATGAATGGATATGACACTATAAAAAGAGCCAAAAAGTGGGTTTCCAGATTTAAAGTATACTTATGGGTCTGGCTAGATGGCTCGGTGTGTAAAGGTAAATGGAGGCAAGCCAGAAGACTGGAGTTTGATCACTGAAATATAGATGATAGAACATGGAAAGATCAAAAACTTCTGCAAGTAGTCCTCTGAAATCCACATGCACTCCATGATATGAACACACTCACATAGATAGACAGGGAACAACTTAGGAGGAGCTAAGGTGGGAGGAGTTAGGAGAGGAAGAGGAGGAGTAAGGAGGAGTGGAGGAAGAGGAGGAGCTGGAGAGGGCAGAGATGTAGGAGGATGGAGAACCACACAGGTATGGAGAGCAGTTGTAGGGAACAACTTATAATTAAGTCAGCTAACTGGGATACAACTCTCTTTGTGTGGGCATCTTGTTAATCATTATCAAACATATAAAGCCTTTGATTAATCTATAAGAATTAGAGGCTCATTCTCTTACTGGGCCCACATGGATGGCAGAATGGTCTGGGCTATGCTCAGCCTTGCAGAGACAGTGTGGAAGATTGGCAGAGCCATCTCCCACGCTAGTGTCTCGTGAGTGGCAGGGCTGGCCGGTTCTAGCTGCTGCGGGCACGTGGCCTCTGGCCACAGAACATGACGGCTGAGCTGGGCAGGGCCTCTGCAGCTTAGGTAGTTGACCTGAGCCAGAGGCCGATTTTAATTATTTACAAAAACAGAACAGTGGCAGAAATGTGGGTTGTATTTTCATCAAAGGCAAGGGCAAGCAGAATGTTCATGGAATGTCCGTGGTGGAAGTCCAAACAAATTATCAGCCTGAATGCAAAGTAATAATCAATGTAAAGCAAATGTTTCTCGAAAATTAAATCCAAGTTGAAGTAAGCTTTGAAAATCTGAGAGAATGTGATTCAGGAAGATAGGAAGAATGACACTAAATCAATAATAGTCACACCTACCAGAAAGTGTGGGGACAAGAATGCATGGAATAATGAAAATGTGGTTAAAGGTTTACAAAATATTTTCCATATTAATTTCTCTTAAAAACAAACTATGTAAAGCAAAAAATAATGTACTTTGAATGTAACAATGGACCCCAACAAAATCTATGACAGCTGTTACAGAAATGGTATAAAGTGGGAAAGGAGGGGTAGTAATTTATGCATAAAATTATGATTACTGAGTCAATAATCTATATTCTACTGTACAGTTTGATACAATATAATTGCATATGATAAACTGACAATCAGCCATTAAAAAGATGAGAATATACATGAGACATATAAAATAAAACACCAAAAGTTCTTGGTACATATGGAAAGAAGAAATATTTTAAGTAAGACAGAGTATATTGGGACACACAAATTAGCAAGTGTGACCTTATGCCCCTTAAACCAATTGTTAAATTGAAGTGTATTTAATATAAAAAATTAAAAGACACATATACAGACTGGACTTTCAAAAACAAATGACTACTATGTGTTCTCCATGGAGGCTCAGTTTTGTTATAAAGATATAGATGGTTTAAATGACAGAGAATGAGAAAAACTATACTGTAAAACATTAACATGTTGCTGCTGTTTAGCACTAGGATTCAATGTAAATAAAACCTCATAGGGTCAGTGCACTATAGACAAACAGGCCTTTCATTGAGAAGTCAAATATGTCAGAATTACAGGGGGAAATTCTTGAACTATACATAGATACACTAATACTTTTTTGGTATTTGCTTTCAACTTGTAAAATTAACAACACTATTTATCAAGTAAATTTAGTCAGCACTTGAAGAATTTTACAATCACCCACTACCTAATATATACTGGCTTTTCAAGTATATTGACGTCATTCAATAGGATACCTTCTTCTATGATGGCTATAAAGTGAGTCAAATGTTTTGGGAATTAAAGCATGAAGCTGATATTTCTTTGAACAAATGGAAATACTTTGGGGATAAAAGTTCATGAGGTCAATGAAGAAATAAAAAAGAAAATTTTAATTGTTACACATAAAATTCAGTTAATATGGTATTGTGAGAGAAATTTATTGCTTTAAATACTTAGATACATAGATACATAGATAGATAGATGGATGGAGGATGGATGATAGATAGATAGATAGATAGATACATACATACATACATACATACATACATACATACGTAGATAGACAACTAAAAGAACTTTTTTCCCGGAAAGGTATCATATTCCAAGAGAGATACTTGAAACTTAACTATTTTAAGGTATAAATGTTGTAAAATACATAAGTCGTGGGCAGAACTCTCTGCACCAAATAGCAATATGGGAGTATTTAAATAGGTGAATGGAAACCTGAACTACAAAGAAGCAAATTTTTTTCAGAATCCTTGGTGTCTTTAGCTGCCTTGTAAATTTAGCAAAACATCCAATAAATATTTTGCTTCTGCATTTATTTGAATGATACACATTTAGCCTGTCTATAGGCACAAAACCATTAAATGCAGGACTGTTACAGAGCAAGCCATGGTGAGGTTTAATGGAATGTCTCAAATCCACTGAAGTCAGGAAGGAGAGTGTTGTTTAGGCCATCTCCACTAGTGTTTAATTCATGAATATTCGTCTGAAAGAATGAAAATTAACTCGAATTTGTGAGAGGAAGACCATTCATAACACAGGATAAACATAAATAACTGTTCCTCTAGCAAAATTTTCCAACTACAAGCTTTTTCAACCACAAGCATACCAATAAGAAGTTGAGAGAAAACTATTTGACATCCACTAATGGGATATTATTTAAAAATTATGAAAAAGAAAATTTCTAAAATGCAGGTGTAAGGTATAGTATCAGGAACAGAACTGGTCGAATTAAGGTAAATCCAGATGCGGAAATTCTCCAACTTTCGTGTCTTTTTTTCTTGTTTATTTAATTAGGGTTGCCTGTAGGAGCATGAGTATAGCATGATTTATGTGAGAAAGGGCTACTAACCTGTGATTGTATCACTGAGGAATATGACTCTCTTTCAACAGCAAGCATTAGGAATAGAAAACATGAACATCCTGGGAAAACTTACTGAGGGCTGGGTTCTTACAAGTTTTCCAAATTTTGAATTTTTTTGAGGCCTTCCACACACTGAGCAAACAGTCTACACCACAGAAAAACTGAGAGATGGTGGGGACTCAAAAAATCTGTGACAAGCATGAGGTGTATCTTTATTGATCATTTGTATTCTATAATATTTGTCTTTCCTTCTGTACAGTGCTGCATCATGAACCTAGTCAATCAGACTAATGTCTATTAATCAGAAAAGATCAAATCTCCAACCAATACACTTGAAAATTAACATCTTATGAACTGTTTTAAGACTAAAATTCCTGAACAGTAATGTACAGTATAGATAAAATGAGAGCCGCATCTGGAACTGTGATTTAAAAAAAAAAAACCAGGGATTTCTTTCAGAGATAAAAAGAAACAAGGAAAATTATTATTTTCAGTATTTGAGCACTCACCCCTACTAACTAGTTAGGGTTCATGGTACTGGAAGGTACTCTGCTTGCTATGAGAAAAAAGGGTAAACACCAACCCAAGTACAAGCCCTCTGATTTTCAATAGCACCCTGCCTGAGTAACACAATGGTGGTATAAACGTAGGCATAACCAAAAACTTTCTGGTTGGATTTTAGGTTCCTGCCATGTTATAGAACTCATGTTCAGATGACCAAGAACTTGAGACTAGAAAGGTTAGAGACTTAAGGGAAAACCAAATAGTATTGTTCTGCTAAAGAAATTTCATAATAAAATGTCTTCTAATGACATCCTGTTATACCTGCAAATCGAAGTCTTGCTCAGTCATCATCAGGGAAGAATCCTCCGGCAGTAGATGAGGACAAATACAGAGACCCACCCTGGGCTATGTGCAAAGAGTGAGAGACCTTGGAACTCAATCTTAAATGGATGTAATCAATTAACCCTCCCTCTCAGGGCTCAGATAATTATGTAATAATGGAGACAGAAAGATTGTAGGATCACCAGTAGAACTGATGCACATATGAATTCACAGAGACTGTGGTAGCAGTGCACATGGATTGGACAGGTCAAATCCAGATGGAATCCCGGCACTGAGAAAGGGCAGTAGACATGAGCTCAGATACATAAGCAAGATGCTGTCTCCAACTGACAACCACTTGGAAAGGAAAACTTAGTTTTGTTAATACAAACTACACTTAAAGACAGGTCTCATGCTTACCAGTGGAGAGCCAGCACAAAGTAAAAACAATTGTATTTTTTTTCTTATTGCTTTGTTTGGGCTTTTTTTTTTGTACATTATGGTTTCTGGTTTAAGGTCTCTCCCTCCCTCCCTTCCTTCCCCTTCTCTCTCTCTCTCTTTGTGTGTGTGTGTGTGTGTACATGTATTTTTTTTAATTCTGGGGATTTTGGTGTTTTGATCAGAATATATTATATAAAAACTGTTTCAGAAAGCAAAAAGAAAAGTATTTAATGTGTAATCAATATAGAAATGATCTGATTTAGTGATATATTTTAGACTCTTTAAAAATATTTTTTACATCAGTGCTTAACGGTCCCCTGTAGAGATTGCATCCATGGAACTTGCCCTCCCAGTTAACAGTGGCTTCTCATTAAAATCACTGTTAGTTTTAATATTTGTTTTGTGTTGTTTGAGGTTTTGTGCTATGAAATTGGAAAAATAATTAAAATCTTTAGTTTCAAGGAATTTACAGCCTAGTAGAGGGTAACAAAGAAAATGGGACAATTTTATTAATGAACCAAGAACATGTCTGTTTATTCATTAAAATAATACAGGGGTCCTAATGATTAGCAGGTCTTGTATGCACATTTTATACACGTGTCACAATTACCCTCCATGTATCTTAGCAGCACTGTGTTGCCTTATGTCAATGAGTGAACCACATCTTAACAGCTTAAAACACAGAAATTTCACTGAAGGCAGCATGTAAACTAGATCTGCTACATAAAGTCCTGCTTTGGTCCCTTTTCTGGATGCTGCAAAAAAGAGTGTCATGTAGTGAGAGATGAACATGAGGGATAATGAGGAGTGGAAGTGCCATTGCCACTAGATCAGATGTACAATCCCAGCTCTGAGGAGACTGAAACAAGCACTGGGAATTTAGTAGGATATAATATTCTGTGAAATTAAAACTAAAATTCAAGAAGAAAATGGGTTCTAATATATAGTTCAGTAGTATGGAACATGTCTATAATGCTTGAGGCCCTGTATTCAAGGCTCAGTTGGTAAGAAGGCATGTACATAGATGGATGGATGGATAGATAGATAGATAGATAGATAGGTAGATAGAGATCTATGGATGGATGGATGGATGGATGGATGGGTGATGGATGAGTGATGGGTGTGTGGGAGGTGGGTGGAAGAAAAGAGGGATGGATGGATGGATGAATGGATGGACAGACGGACAGACAGACAGACAGAGACAAAAACATGGAGATAGAGAGATAGAGAGAAGGATACACATACACAGATACACAGAGAGAGAGAGAGAGAGAGAGAGAGAGAGAGAGAGGGGGGGGGAGAAAGAGAGAGAGAGAGAGAGCGAGAGAGAGAGCGAGAGAGAGAGAACAAAAGAATTTTATCTTCAGGAAATGGTGTTAACTAAGATGATAAGGGGAAATCAGTAATTTGTAAAAAAGTATGTTTTATAAATTACTTGCAGAGACAATATTATATATTCACTCCAACTGAATCAACTACTCTATGTTAATTGTTCTCATAACTTCTGCCTATCCCTCTGTCTATCCATCAGTCTTACCAGAATCAGGTAGCTTTATTTCACTTGCTATAAATGGCTAAACTTCCCATGATTCATGTCAAGTGTTTGCCATGATTTAACTCTTACACCTCACTCTCTCCCCTCTGCTGAAGGCTGCCAGCTGTCATTTCTGTTTCTGGACTCCTTGAAACTAAAAGACGATAACTAAGGTATGGGAGATCATTATTTTGTCAACAAAACAGCACAGCCACTATTATATTACAGTGAAAATTGTAGAAAAAATAGGTTTGATTTTATTTGATAGCAAAGATAATGACAGCCAAAGTTTTAAACTACTCCAGAGATCACTTAAAACATGATAATCGTAAGCCCCTTTATGAAAAATAATGTAAGTATTCAAGAAAGATAAAAGACTGACAGTTCTAAAATTGAAATTTGAAATATTTCTCTCTTCCAATTTTCTCAGGTTAACCCAAATCCAGAAAGTCTATTTGAATGCTAATTTTCATAGAACAATTTTAAGTTGGAACTTTTGTTCAGACTGTGAAGAAGATTCATATTTTTGACATACCTATTTTTGTCTTTATTATTAACATACAAAATAGAATTTATTAATGAATTTTCTTCCTGTCTCATCTTCAGTTGCTCTATATACTCTCTGGTAAACAGCAAGGGCATATGCAATCACATACACACACTCGTACTCACTCACTTTCAAAAGCATACACGTATAGTGTCTGGATATTCTCTGTTGGTTCTACTTACAATATAAGTCATAAAGATACCTCCTCCTCTCCTCTCCATCCCACTCCTCTGGTCCCAATGAGAACCATCCCTGGCCTAAGTGTCCACAACATCTTCAAAACTATTTATTTTTCTTTGTTCTCTCCCTCCCTCTCTGTTTCTCTCTCTCTGTCTCTCCTTTCCTCCCTCCCTCTGCCCCCTTCTCTCTCCAGTTCATTCCTGTGTAGCAGTCCCAATTCAACAGTAACATAAATGATATCTGAAAAGGTTTCCTATAATATCTGGAAATATCGATCAGGAAAAACGTGTAAAGAATTGCAAAACTCTGAATTATATACATGCACAGATCCACACAAATACACACATACACACATGGCTGTTATAAAATCAAGTACAAAGATAGAGTTTATATATATATATTTTCTTTTCCTGACACCCATTCATCTCCAACAAGACCAAGTTAACTCTTTGATATTTACTGTGTGCCTCAGTCTTGTTTTCCCCTTGGAAAATATGAACCACATAGCCAGTAGTCAATTCTGCAGATTTCACTTACGCTAAACACGTTTCCGAAAATACCCGGTTCTAATAAGCACAGAGAAGCAGCCCTTTCACGAAGGCAATCACATCAGATGTTTATACATTCAATGTGTCTGCTTATTCTCTGAACAAAACTTACAGGCAGTGCTCTGATTGGGCAGGCTATCCTTTGAGGTTGAGTGCTAAAGGCAATTTCCTGCATTTTGCCTCCTATCAGATTTATGCAGCCGACAGTTGTTTGTTTAATTTTAGCTATTTTGGTTTGGTGCTTTTGTGGGAAGAATCCATACAGTATTCACTCAGTGACAGTTGAATGAATTCAGTTGAATTGTCACTTCTGTGGCAATCTTAGGAAACCAGCATTTCCCAGAGTGGCCAACCTAATGAATAACTTACTCGATGGCCTAAAGAGCAGCTTCTCATAAGAACCCACACAGACCAGGTGACATTTCTTGGCCACTCAACATTTTGACACATGTTAGCAACCAGGACTTCTTCTATCTGGATCAGACTCTGGTGAGGCTCAAAGTGAACCTCATGCCTTGGCAGGGACAGGATTATGAGTGACAGAGAAAACACAGACAGTAAGTTTCACCGAAGGCAGAAATGAGAATTTAAAAATATATCTTCAAGTGCTGATACGGTAAAATCATTTTCAGAAGACTGACATGATGCTCCATCAACCAGTACTGTAAGTGTGCTAATATCGTGTGTGTGTGTGTATGACAGAGAAAGAGAGAGAGAGAGAGAGAGAGAGAGAGAGAGAGAGAGAGAGAGAGA
>NW_021604604.1:5945911-5964260 GCF_004785775.1 Grammomys surdaster
GAGAGAGAGAGAGAGAGAGAGAGAGAGAGAGAGAGAGAGAGAGAGAGCAAGCGAGAGAGCTGTTTTCACTAATACTAAAATTCTCTGTATTTGTGAATTTTTAGAGGGATTACATTCTGTTCCCATGTTTGTACTAAAACCATCAATGTGGTATTTCATCTATCATTCTAGTTTGGAATTTTCAAAATCTATAAAACCTGAACACACAGAATTGATTTCCGAGTTACCAATAATGTGAACAGGAGTAGTGGATTGAAAGTGTTCCTTCAAGACACGTATGGTAGAATGCTAGAGCCCTGAATGATGGTGGTAGGAGATGGAGCTGGAGAAGGCAAAGGACCATGAAAAGAGCCCATCTGAGTGGGATTACGGCCTCTATAAAGGATTCTCTCTCTCCTATTCCTGACAGATAAAAATACAATGTAAGTCTACTGTATTCACGGGAGTAGACATCACTGTAACTTGTTGGCAGCCACATCTCAGACTTCCATCCTCCAGAATTTAGAGAATATATCTCTGTTTTGTAAGCTACCCTACTCTGTGCTGTTTTGTTATAGTAGCTAGAGCTTAGTCAGAGCAGTATAGCTATGGAATATCTAGTTATACGGGATTAAATCCAAGGTATTTCTAAATGCACACAAGTCTTTGGCAATATGGTGTCCTGTACGATTTTTAGTCCTACTTTGTGAGTTTTTTCTTTATTTGTTTGTTTTTGCTTATCTATAGGCCTATATTTTAAGTTACTACAGTAAATCTCTGAACAGGTATGCACAGGTTCGATTTTTGTTCCTTGCTAGGTACACCATTCTTAAAATACTACTAAAGTACTTCTGTGAAGAGTTCTTCCA
Organism: Grammomys surdaster; assembly: GCF_004785775.1. Lineage (NCBI taxonomy): Eukaryota > Metazoa > Chordata > Mammalia > Rodentia > Muridae > Grammomys > Grammomys surdaster. The sequence goes on from NW_021604604.1 coordinate 5,946,760, forward strand.
CTCAGAGGCCACTCAGACTCTGGGCTCACTTAAACTCCTTACCATAAAACCTTTACTGTGAACTCTCTGAGATCTGGCACCCTCTTGCCCAGGTTCCTTATGTTTCTTCCCTGCTCTGGCCACTCTGGTTCCTGAAATTCTGTGACCATGCTGAGCTCCTCTCACTTACTGTAGCTTTCTTGGTTAGAATTTTCAGACCCAGGACTGAATCTGTCCTGTCTTCAAATTAAAATAAATAAATAAATAAATAAATAAATAAATAAATGCTATCCCTAGACATTTGTGCTAGGCAGCTGTTACTGTGATCAAAACAGCTGAGATTACCAACTTCATAAATGACAAAGGTTTATTTTGTCTCAGACATTCAGAGGATTCTAACCATGACCCTTGACTTTATTCTGAGTGTAGTACACTAATACATGACTTTAGTCTATAGATTTTGAGCTATACTAACATCTCTACGAATTGAATATATCTGAAAGTAAGTGTAACTCAGTGTACTCCTGTGTGTGTGTGTGTGTGTGTGTACACATGTGCACATCTGTGGGTGTCATGGGTGCTAGAAATGAATGTCATGTCTCTTCAAATATTTCCTGCCATCCTAATTGATGATGCAAGATCTCTCAGAGAACCTGGAACTTACCATTTCAGTTAGACTGGTTGTCCAGCCCCTGCAATTTGTGTGTCCTTGAGTGAGAGACACATATGTGGTCGAATTGACATATTTAAATAGTCACAAAGTATATGACTATTGGGAGGTGAATATTTCTTCTATGTTGTAGCATATCCATCATCCTATTTTATTCTCCTAACATTACTCTGTAATGTTAATCTCTTTTACCACATTTAATTGAGGTGAAAGGTATCTCTCAGAGTTACCCCCTACTGTGGGTATTAATTGTTTTAGGTTTTCAGTACAGCAACCCTGATTAATTCTAGAAGATATGCAGATCCCTCTGCTCTGACAAGCCCTGGAACCAACCACTCATGTCAGAACAGATGTTAATTCTTTCATTTCTGCATATCAGATTGGTTTTTCCTCACTACTGATAAAGGTCAAGTTTTCAACTAGTCTCAGCCCTCAAATGCTCCTAGAATTAAGACTTTGATAAGTAAAATGCTGAGTAGGAATCTAAAGTCATCAACAGCCTTTCAGAAAATATATATGCTGTAGGATTATTACAAATATTAAATAATAATGGGATGGTTTGTCCTTGTAAACTCCTTCTCTAAGAAGCACAGATTCAGAAAAAATAATTATTATGATTATAACTAACATTTGCATAAAGAAAGCTTGGGTATTAACATGGACCCAAAGCACAAAGAATTTCATGACTTAAAGATGGGACCACACTTAGCTCCTTCTTATTCAGTGCAGAGCGTTAAAAATAACTACCACACAGGATAGCATTTTCTTCTAGCTATAACGATGGCTTTACCAAGAAACTTCCAAACAGTATTTGTGGAGAAAGTCAAGTCCTAAAACAAACTGTGTCCAACAGTCAAGGCAAGTATTGACTCTTGAAGCGTAAAGTTAACTAGGGTATCAAAATCATTCTTGGACTGTGGGTGGGGCTCAATGATAGAGCTGTCTATGCAGGAGGCACTAGGTTTGATCTCAGAAAGAAAAAAAATCGTTCTTCAAATCCTTGTTCTATATACTCACTTAAAAGTCTTATTTCTCCACTTTCCCCGTTTAATATGTTAGAAATGGTATGAGTAGAGACCGAGGATGTTAGAAAAGAACATATCTCAGTTAACTTTGAGGATAATTTGATGATGTCATCGATATGCTGTGTCAGACTCAGATATTGTAAATACTAACAATACCATTGAGTATTGACTTATAAATAATTATGACATTAAAAAATGGTTATTTCAAATTTGGTTCATGGTTTAGGAAGTATATTTTACCATCCTATCCTTTAACACTCTGTAAGTACCTACTGGGTATACAATCTCATTTAGTCATTAAAATGAATAGTATGCTCTTTGATATAAAATAACTGTCATGTCAAGAGCTAAATTTGATTCTACAAATTTTGAGAGATATCTATTCTAAGCCTGTGGATTTTTTTCGATTCTTGAGTGTTGGAGCACTTAAAAAGTAGTATAAATTACCAGTTTTGTCAATGAATTTTAATATTAATAGTGATATTATACTAAATACAACAACTAACTATATCCAAAGTTTTAACTACATCAAAAGCAAAAATAAAAATTAGTTACAATAAAAATTGGGGGTGATGCCCACACACACACAGAGTGAGACAGAGAGGGAAGGGGACACAGAAAGATTCTAGGAAAGATTCCAGTATTAATGCTGGATGCAATAACATGGATATTTCTTCCAAGAAATACAGATACAGCACAAAGCACAGGTGTTTCTTTGGTGAAAGAAAATGTTGAGCCATGTAAAGTCTCAATGAGTAGAGGAAGGAAGTCACCTCACTGAAAACCTTGAATGACTTCTCTAAGGATGGGGAGTACATGTGTATTGTACATCAAGTGTTAGAAGTCAGAACTGATAGTCTGGGCTCTCAGCCTGTTTACAGAACTGCCTCACCATACAGTGGTTTGCTAGCTTCCCATTGCTACTGTAACAAATGACCGTGAACTGGCAAAAATGTTTAAAATAGCTGGTTTATTAGCAGGTAGTTTTAGGGGGCAGAGGAGAAAACTTCGTTTCACAGAGTTAAAACCAAGGTTTCCTTAGGACTGCACTCCTTTACCTTCCCAGCTCCCTGAGGATATCAGCATTCCTCAGCTGTGTCCTCCTTCCCCATCTCCAAAGCTAGCAGTCTAGCATATTCCTTCCCCATCTCCAAAGCCAGCAGCCTACGATTTTCTAATGTTTTTGACTCCACCTTTCCTCTCTCCTTCACTTGTAATGGTCCTTGCCACTTTTCTGGGCACAACAGATTAATTAAGTCTAATCCTTGCATCTCAAAAATTCTGACTAACATCTAATTTCTTCTGCAAGCCTACGTACCACGGCACAATCCAGGCTCAGAGTAAGGAAGAGGGGGATATTATTTTCTCCACAGGAAATTCAATGTGGATGTGTCGAAAGATTAGATACTAATAAATATGGATTTGTAGTCTTCAAACAATGAGAGACTTCCTTTCTCCCTATCAGCATTTGAGCTATATTTTAGGGCACTCCTGATTCAGACAGCAGTAATTAATGGGGTGGCAAGGTTGAGGCAGGGAATCAGGTAAGAATGGGCAATTTCAGTTGAGCTGTCTGGAGAAAATTCTATAATATGCCACAACCAATTCATGACGATGTCAACAGTCTTTGCAAAATGGAAAGCCTTTTGTCTTGTCCGTTCTTACCCATAATGGGCAGAGGGAATTGGAGAGATGCATAATATCAAATCCAATTTGAATTCATTTTTTCTCACATGGTCTTGTCTCAAATTATAACAAGGGATTTGGAAGCTGGTGTGAAAATACATTTCCAGTCTTCCAGAAACCTTTTACAACACATCAGAGAAGAACATAATATAAATCTCTTGTATCTGATTGGGGTGAATTGGAGGCCTTGACACATCACCCGGATGGAGTTTATTGGGGCTAGATACGAGACTTTTTCCCTCTGTTAACTCATGGCTATCAAGAGTTAAACTGAATTTACTCTAAGCATATAAGTGTCCTTGTGAAGTGCAGACAAGATGACAGGGAGACATTGTGAAGTCTGCAGCAGGTCTGATAATCTGAAGACAATAGAGGTCACATCTCAAACTGCTCACAGTCAGGGACTTTACCCTTATTGCAAGGCTAAATTCATTGTTCATTCTATGTAGGCTACAGGGGAAAAAAATAAAAGACCAAGGCTGAGAGAGGTGAATTCAGACCTCATTCGTGACCTCATCAAAGTTGATCATGGGTAAGTGATGACAACATGGTGCCTACTTTTGAACAAATTGACAGGTGGCCTGATAGGGTGTTTCTCCTCACCAGAATCATGACATGACTTCAGTCTGTTAGGAACATATCAAGATTGTTTTAAACTAGTTCATCAGACTTCCTTTATTAACTACAAGGGATACTGGCAGAATGACCATCTCCTCAAAAATGAACTCCACAGTGCAATTACTAAGATATCAAAGAAAATGAGCTCAGTGCCCATTGGATCTGAATGGAACATTAATACAAACTTGAGGAAAACATAAGCAATCTGAAAGCCATTATAATGTCTAGGTACTTATTTTGATTGAAAATAGATACTTTTCCTTTCTAGTTCCCCACTCCTCCATATCTCTACTATACATTTTTTTGCTCATTAGGATACAAACAGGCATCTAAAAATATAATAATAAAACACCATTGGATGAAATAAACAAAACAGAATAGGAAAAAACAAAAACAAAAAATTAGGCAAACAAAAGGCTCAAGAAACATCACACACACACACACACACACACACACACACAAACTTATGATAGCAGTTTTTAAAGCCTCATGTTATACAACTTATGTAAATATGGAAAATGCTCTGTTAAGAAAGCAGGTAGCAAAGGAACGGCCAAGGACGTCAATGTGATTTGAGCTTCTACAGAAAGGAAATAAAGCCACACTCAAAATCACTATAACTTATATAAACAACTGAATGGGAAACAGGCTTTTGTAAAGTAGAGATATAATAGTTTAAATAATGATTATTTAACCAGAGGTGTAATCATTCATAATAGGCATGTTTTGTTGTTATAAATAAATTTCATATTCTTCTATAAATAACTAAAAGCAGTTAAAGGCTTCTTTCATTTTTTGAGTATAAAGGTTTTGCCTACATGTATATGCATGCTCCATGAGCATGCCTGGTACCTGTGAAGGTGATAAAAGAACATCAGATCCCCTGCGACTTGAGTTACAGAGTTATTAGCCATCCTATAGACACTGGGAGCTGATTTGGGTCCCTTGCAAGAGCAGTTTAAAAGCTCCCAAATCCTGAGACATCTCAACATACCACTTCCCTCTAAATTTTTAAATTAACAGTCGAGTGTGGGTAAAATCTATGATATACATTGAATTGGAACAGAATTTACTGGTTCTAGCAATTTTTGGTAGTTCTCTTAGAAAGCCTAATTAGGTTTAATGACAAGTGTTTTGAGTTATGGAAAACAGTGCATTCATTTTGCTAGTCATGCAAAGAAACTTGTTGAATTATATAGTAAAATTGTATACCATTCTGAGAATTATTAGGTAACAAATATAAATAGAGGAAGGTAAAAACAGTAAAAGATCTTGCTTTTTAGGACCCAATGGAATGGGTACATGATGCTGCATTTTACAACATGGGTTTTACAGAGACTAGAGGCTGCATTCTCTATAATGTGTTTCTTTTCAGAGGCATCGTCTCACATTTCAATGTGAGTCCATCTCTTCTTTGTCTGGGCTCTGGAAAAGATGGAAAATGACTGCAAAATTACTATTATTCTTACAAAATGGCAAAGATGGATAGTTATTAAATCTTCCCCAGAGGTCAAGACAAATAACGCCAGGCCATGGCCTTCATGCCAAACTCTTCAATTGCTTTGGAGACACTAAATTAAAAGCCAGAGTTTTTTGTTTGTTTGTCAATTTGCTTGTTTTTCTTCTTTATTTTGTACTGCAGCAGAATAAACAGAAAGACTTGTATATAAAATCGGTGAACATAATTTATGAAATTCAAAAAAATATCAAATTTGTTTGAACTGGTGAGAGAAGGGGTCTGGGTGAGGCTTAAGCACAGGAAGATGAAAGAAAAGGAAACTGAAGGGAGACATGGAACTCTGGCTTGCTTGGTGCATTTGTATGACCAAAATGGTCAGTTTTTGTGACAATTAATGGTCCCTTAAATGAAGGCATCTTTCTTTTGTGGAGATGCTTTTTAAAATAAATAAGGTTATATCAGTCCATTTTGTGTTGTTATATCAAAACATCTGTGAGTGAGCTCTTCATTAAAAAGAAATGAAGAGGCCCCAAGGGCTTATAATTCTGGTGGCTGGAGACTTCACATAGCTGGGGTGAGGTGAGGGTTACCAGGCTATGTTACAATGTGGTACAGAAATAGAAAGAGGATTTGCTTCACACAGAAGAAAGAAAGTGAGTGTGATCCTGGCTTCTTTAAAAATTGGCTCTCTCAGAAACTAAGTTAATCCTATAGGAACTATATGGATCCTTCTAAAGGACAGAGCACCCCTGAACTAATTAATTCTACTACTTCTACTACACTGCACCTCTTTAAAGTCTTTACCACTTTGATACCAGGACAGTGGAGATCTAGCCTTCAGGGTATGCGCCTTTGAATACACACTCAAACTACATCTAAACATGAAAATGGGTAAGCTATCATGCCCTTTCACATGCTTCACTCCAAGGATAATACAAGAATTTCTCCAAAGTGCTCAGTGCAATGCTCTGCTCTAACATAACTAGATCCTTGGAATGCATGGGTCGAGAACATGGAAGATAGCAAAGCTCCAGAAACCTTCTCTGTTCTCAATTTTCTTAGTGGTCAGAGATTTACATCCCAGAACATAAACACTACATAATATTGCTGTACATAATGGAATATTCCTGTACTCCAACCAACACTCAAGGTATCAGAGCTTGAGACTAACAGTTTGAGTCTAGGCAGAGGAGCTAGAGGATCCTGGACAGCAGGAGCAGAGCCATGTCTAAAGGAAATCAAAGGAACTTGCTATTTTCAAGTTCTTTGGTCAGTGATTAAGAACAAGAAAACAGAAAAGCAAAGCTGAAAATGAAAACAACATTAAAAAAAACAACCAAATAACAGAAGAAGAAGAAGAGGAGGAGGAGGAGGAGGAGGAGGAGGAGAAAAACAACAAAAAGAGAGAGAAAGAGAGAGAGAGAGAGAGAGAGAGAGAGAGAGAAAGAACACACCAAAAACAAAAACCTCTGAGGAAACAGGAGACTGGTAAGCTGTGACATCTTTCAAGCAAAGTAGCAGCCACGGCCACTGTAGGAAGCTGCAGACTGGAAAAATTAGTCACATCAGTATTCAGGACATTAGAGCAAAACTTTTAAGGAGCTAGCTGAGGAAGCTCTGACATAGATGGAGTCCTACGAAAGCTTTGCATCTTGAGCCATATGAAACCTGCAGCACTAGTTGTTTTAATCTGTCCTTTTATATTGCTTTTGTTTTCTACATATTATTTTCCAAGCTGTGCTATATTTGGATTGTAGAAGAATCTGTAAGATAAATATACTTTTTGATGCCCATGATTAAAATTTTCTGAGAGGAAAAAAATCCAAAATGAACATAAAATATAAAAAAATAATTAATTTTTAAAAAGAACTTGAGTCTAGCCTAGGCAACTCACATTCCCCACCACCACCTCCAACACATGCACATATTCATCCCATAAAATACCAGCAAGAAGGTAAACAATGGAGCCAATATCACTAGCATTCATTGATGCACTGGACAGCTCAGTTAGCTGACATCAATTCTGCACCACAATTCTCAGTTCAAAAGGGAAGGGCTCTGAGCTACCCACCTCAGATACATCCCATGTTTGGTTGTATATACAGTAGTGAGTCAGAGCCTCATTGAATGCAACCAAGAGAAAATGAACAGGCTTCTGTACAAACTAACAAACTTGTATGCATAAAAAAAAATTTCTACAAAATCAAGTAAAATATACAACAAAAGTATTCCTTGACGTAGAAATTCAAATACAATATTTGTTACATTATTATTTAATGACTTTTGGCCCAAATGAAAATTATTTTAAAGGGATAATAAGCATTTTAAACATTAATGTTGTATTTAAAACACCCCTTCCAAGTAGTTACTACAGATTTTCCTAGAGAGTAGGCTTCTGAGTCTTAGTATAAATTATATAGAATGCTTAAAGTTCCTTTATGCACTTAAATAAAACAAAATCCTCCCAGAGTATAGGATTAATATGCCATTAAATTGTATCAGTTTCTTATCTTCCATTTTCAGTATGCTGAATTGTTCAGTGAAAAGATCTTCTGCTTACCAAATTCCTTAACAAGACTGTATTAGTCACCTAAATTATCTTCAATTGCTGATAAAGATTTGTATATGTTAAGGCAACCACCTTCACCAGATATGAACATACATAAGATTCCAGTTGTACCAAAGGAATTCATTTCCTGCTTCTACACTTCCTTCAAATTTTTCCAACTATAGTCCTTTTAAAAACAACCATATATTTTTGTTGTTTCCTGCCACATTGGCCGAGTAGAAGGCTGTGGCAGAACTGGGAAGTATCAGACCATACTCAGCTACTGGGATGAGTTTTCATCTCTCTACATATCAGCATGTAATCTTTTCCCAAAGGCAGAAGAAAGTAGAGAAAAATCTCAGCTCTGTGCACTTTTGTTTTATTAACTTTCAGATATAAAATATGACTATAATTATGGCTCAGTTTTAAAGGGCTGCTATATAAAAGCAGAGAACTGTATGACATTAGTTTTCTGTTGTTATCTGGGGAAAACTGCCTTGGTGGTCATTCCTCCCTAAGATCCCTTCTTTTACAATATTATATTGTCTAGATTTTCTTACATTTTTGGAGAGAGAATAACCTTTTGCCTGACTACAGCAAGTACCAATGTCACTGTCAAAGTCCTTTCCAAGAAGTCATCTGAGAAATGCCTGTTTCGTGTCATTCATAAGGACCATTTCTGACAGAGATGTGGTTGCAAAGGCACCAGAGTCTGTTAATTAGCTAAGTGTGTCATTCAACAATTTTGCACCAATTTATACTGTACTTATCTTTCTAGCCTTTGAACCTTTCAGTCATGGCCCCAAGAAACCTTGTAATTCTTTATAATACTACTCCACAATTCCAGGAGTATCTCTTTCTTCTTGCTGTACACTACCAGATGTTCTATTCAGCAATACAGATATCAGGACTCTTCTCCTACCCAATCTCTCTGTGTGGTCAAGCCTTACAGCTACCGCTTGACTGAAAGTCTTCACTTTTTCCTTTCTGAATTATTGCACCAGTCTTTTTTATGGGATGTCTATTCTGCTTCTTCATGTCCATTTTATTCTTTACACAACCACTAGTTTAATCTTTTCAGAATGACCACTGATTGTGACACTCCCTTGATAATCAACTTTCATTAACTACCAATTGCTTACTCAGAAGAGGAGCAGGACTATAGTTTTCCATCAAGGGCATGCAAAACTCCTTACTTTTCCAAATGTCTTCTTCTATGGATCAAGTTACTGAGATGCTTGCTAGTGATAAATCTTGCTCTGGACCTCATTAACTGTTTAACTTTTTGTTTTTGTTACAGCTACCAGCCTTCCTGCTGTACAATATAACAAAAGGTAAGCAATCATCATTATACAGAACACATTGCAATGTTTCAAATATGGACACGGATTTTCACATCAAGAAGTGTAGCACTGCCACTATGCAAACTGGATTTTCTTTTTTAATAAACAAAGGCTTGGAGAACAGACAGATGTGTTAATATTACCAATTTCCAAATTCACAATGGCAGTGGATATCATCCAAAGAGAATGCCACAACACATATAAGTTCACTGAAAGCGAAGTCTGTGATGGAGACTGGGTAGCTCCCAATGACTTGCTTCCCTTACTACCTTTTTCTCTTTCTTATAAGTCAAATTGTTCAACATTCTTCCTCCACCAGAAATCACTTTTTTAGAGGAGTACACATGTAGATGACAGGTATTCTCAAAAGATGTGGCAATAAATTTGCATTACTATGTATTTATTTTCCCTTGTTTTTCAGATGTGTATTCTGTAAGTCTATGAATATGTTACAAAAGTTAGAAAGATAAGAATGATATCACAACAAAACATGTCCTAATGGCACTAGCAGATTCAAGGAAAGACATTCATAAAAACTTATTATAACAATTATTATAATATCAGGCTCTGACACTCTTGGGAAAATAAAAGGGTACAAAGAATACTCAGGGGATAAGAGTAATGAAGAATTGTCACTAAAATCCAATGTAAAGATAATCTGAGAAGACACCCAACACAGAGTCAGTAAAACCAGAGCTATTATGTTCTGAGAATAAGGCAGATCTGGGAAAAATTTACAAACAATAATGATGTGAATCTAGCTGTGAAGGGACACAGACATAGCTCCACACTGCCACCTTCAGAAGCCTGAGGAGCAGCCCTAACCTCCTAGAGACCTTCACTCAGTCTAAGCCAGGACTATTGGCTTTGACCCTGGAAAGCATTTCAGGATTAGCTAGGATGATTAAACAGGCCTGCTGGCTTCATAAAAATAAAATATCCAATAAAAAAATAAAATAAATAAATAAATAAAATGTTGTAATATAGGCATAAGCATGAGAGTTAAGAGACAATGAGAAGCCACGAAAAGAAAACAGGACACAACCAAGAACATGAACGTGGGCTCCTCAGAGAGTGTAATGATTTGAACACATGTCTGGACTCCCGAGGAAGAGTCCATTCAATTGCTTTAATGTCACTGTATAAATACTTTTGTGTTTCTCAAGGTGCTATCAAATGCTCTTGACTTTTCTCTTTGGATAAGCGAGGTGAGTGATATTCTGATATCCATGGATGTTCTGGAGAGAATTAAAATCTAATAAAATAAAACCAGAAGCTACTAGAATTGCAAAACATTTTTAGTAGATAACCTTTCCCAAAACATGGGTTTTCTGATCAGATCCCTAGAAAATTGAAGGCTACAATCAGGAAGAGAAAAGGACCTCAAATACCTGTTGTATTGAGATTCCTGTGCCTCTGCTGATGAGAGACTTTAATGAGATTTCAGAATGAGGAGCCACTCTTATGTCTTTGTCTTCTTCCCTGGCTCAGTTAGGATCACGTAAGACTTGCTAAAGCAGATAGAAATCCATTTGTGAGCATGTCCCTCAAACAGAGGAATGCCCCACTTTGTAAAAGCAATCCTGATAACAGATGTAGATGGATGAATTGTGCAGATAAAAAGACAACTTCCTGTGGAGGGACATTGCTGGACAGATCTAAATCTTGAAGTAATTAGGAAGTAGAAAGTGGATATGTCAAGCATTCTCAACATCAGTAAGAACATTGAGGACCTCCAGTAAGAAGGTGAAAAGCCCTAAGATGGATTTGAAAAGATGTCCCAGTCCGTAAACTGCATAAGCACCTGAGTTCATCACTGGACCTGCGTAAGAAAGCCTGATGCAGAACCTCTGTCTTCCATATGAACAAAGACTTGTGTCAGGAACTCATGAGTACATTCACAAAGTGCAAAGATGAACTCTTAATATTTAGCATATATTGAATAGTCTCAAATACCATCAATGGGTTTGAAATTAGCCATATTCCTAAGGAATCTAATAGCTCTATATCTCAATTTTAGATGAGTAAACAGTTTCATTTCAACAGATTCAAAGGAATCCATTGCTAGTTAAACTCATTTCTGCCATATTCTGTCATCATAACACATGGATGGAGAAATGGAAGAAGAGGTACCTGGCATAGTTCACAGCGGTCACCCAGAGTAGAGATAATAAACCATGGGTAACATCCAACTACCATCAAAATAATAATATAGAGAGCTGGGAAGCCATATTCTCATGCTGGGGCTTAGCTAATCTAAACTAGCCACATTACACAGTATGGATCTCACAAATATATTGTTAGGAATTTTATAAAGTAGACACCAGCAAACTGTGACACATGGGCAACATCTAGCCACCAACTCATTTTGCTTTTGTCATTAAAGCTTTATTGGAACTCACTCATATTCAACTGTTTTTGTAGTACCCAGTGCTATTTCCACAGCAAAGGCAGGTCTGGAGAGTTGCACCTTGTAGACCCCAAAGCCCAATCTCTTTACCATCTGGCCTTCATAGAAAACATTTATCAAGCCATGCTAGAAAGTATGAAATGGGCCAAATCCATTGGAATTGAGAACAGTGGGGTCTTGGTAATGGAAGAGATACAAGAGTAACCCGAACAGAGCAGAACACGTACCAAGTCTTGGGTACCAGGCGTGTTCTTAGTTTATAGTTAAGGGTTGTACTTGTTTACATATTTCAATAAAATGGTGCTTGAAACAATTTTAAACCAACAAGTTTGCTCAGTGGTTAAGGGTAGTTGCTGCCAAGCCTAATAACTGAGTGTAATCCCAGGAACCCAACTAGTAAGAAACAGAACTGACTCACACAAGAGATTCTCACACCTTCACAATTATGCATGATATACAAATGCCATGTCTCCATCACAATAAATGAATAGATAAATAAATAAATAAATAAATAAATAAGCAATAATATGAAGCAATACTGAGATAATGCAAAAATATATTAATTCTATTAAATGATTTAATTGAACATCAAAAGAGAACCACACTTTGCTTGTTTGATATTCAGCAGATGCTGTAAATCCAGATTTCAATTGGTAGCAGTAGCTTCAAAGAGGACCTGTTTATTGCATGTAATTCTTGCCAAACCATATATATATGCCAATAATTTGTGGAACATTAAAATGAATTTTCTAACTTACTAATCCATCTGCTGTGGGAAATATATTTCTTTCTTTTTTTTTTCAGAAATAAACAGGAGCTCTAGAAGATTAGTGAGGAGAGGTTTTAATGTGCAAATACTGTGGGACATAGGAGTTGGCAAATTTCACAAAACTATGAGTCATTTGCTTTGGATTTTTAATTAAATGTTTACCTTAAAGCTTACAAATTTTGAAACATCATTTAGTTTAAAGAAACTATCAAATACTCAGAGTAGGAGAAATCTTCCCCAGAGACAACATACCAATTGGTTACCACTAACACCAACTGGTCAATTCTGAAAACAAACATACAAGTAACATTATACAGGCTGACTAGGCTGTATTTAGAAATCTGCATATGTTAGTAACAACAATCAAGTTAAAAAGAAGTGATTTGGAATAGAGAAAAGACTATTATAATGGAGGATAGGAGGGGAGGAAAGGGAAGGGGGGAATGTAATTGTATTATAGTTTCGAAAATAAAGAAGGAAAAACAAAAGAAAAACACATGAAGTTCCTGGAACACAAATGAAACAGGGCCATTATTTAGGTCAGGATAAAGGCCCCATAATTATAGGACAGGCAGATACTTCTATGAACTCAGGGATTTTGTGAAGGAACATTTTAGAAAAAAAATGCTGGGTACTATCTTGAATGGGAAGCACATCTAAGTCACACTGGTACACTACTTTGTTTTAAACCAACTGCCCCAACCTGGAATGAGAAGTATAAATTGTGCACATAACCCTCTAGCCAGAGAAATACCTAGCAAAGTTCAGATGCCTTGACTTGGCCCTGGATGCACAGCCATCCCATAATGGTGACTGACAGATGTTTGCTTTCCATTTAGGCGACAAGGATTTCTGTCACTACAGAAGAGTTTATAACATGAATATCTATCTTGGTCTAGAAAGAACATTATCAACCACATGTAGATGGTGTTTTCTTCATATAGATAAAGAACCTTAGCCATACCTGAATTAAAGAGGTCATTTATCATCTTACAAACAACATGTGACTCGGGAGAGTATCTGACCCATGCCTAAGCACAGTACATCATATATATACACACACACACACACACACACACACACACATACGTATATATATATACGTATTGTTCTTTAAATCTAATGTCAAACTATTAGCTAGTTTGTTTTTGACAAAGGAAAGTCACACTCATGGCTCTGCTTATTTGTTAAATAAAAAAGACAATCCCAAAAGGCAATTGAATCTGTTAAAACTCTTTGCCACCTTTATCCCATCACTAGCTGCTTAATCAAATGTCATCTCTCTCTCATTTGATATATCTCTGATATGATGTCTTACCTAAGTGGTGTCTAATGAGTTCAAAATATTTGCTTTGGAAAGTTATTACTAAAGCATGCTCAAAAGACCGTGTTTCTATTTCCTGTAACAATCTAAGTTTGAACTTTGCAACACTGTACAACCTCCAATAGGAGATATGATGGTAATTTATTAAAGACTGTATTTGACCTAAAATCTTGCTCCCAGAGAGAACTGGTTATTTTGCTAACACAGACAGCACAAAGAGCAGGCATCTGTCTCATTGTGCATAAACAACTGAATCCTAAAGCAGAAAATGAAAAGTGCAGGAGAAATTACAAAATGGGAATTGCATGCTAAACAAACAAAAATTAAGTGAATGATGTAAAACCGTGTCTGTGAAAGTTGATGTTTAATGTCTGTTGAAAGAGCTTTGGAACCTTATCAGAAATGTCGCACTGATAATTCAGCTGGCTGACTTAACAGGTCTTTGTATTTAGACTGGGATACTAGAAGGTAACATAAGTTCAAGATCAGAAATGACAAATGATGCCAAAAGAAAAGATAAAGGAGCCCTGAGAAAGACATAGGGGAATCAACTGAAGAGTGAAAAACACAGGAGCCCTTTGGAAGAACTTGGTAGAAATAAACCCAAAGCAAAATAAAAATCAAAACTGAGCTGGCACTTTGCCAAAGCTCTTTTGTGCATAAAATAGTGGTCATATTTTGGCAAAAGTAATGACTAGTCTGCCATCATGATGCAATGAAGAAGGATGGTGACCTAAACCTGCTGTGGTAGATGAGCTATTTGAAAATCATTCACTGTGCAATATCGATTTCGGTTTGTTCCACCAGGAAAGTTCCCCATGTCAGAAGGTGTTTTTATGAGATCTCATTATTTACCTTAAAGCAAGCTTTTGCGCTCTCTCTCTCTCTCTCTCTCTCTCTCTCTGTCTCTGTCTGTGTGTGAGAGAGAGAGAGAGAGAGAGAGAGAAAGAGAGAGAGAGAGAGAGAGAGAGAGAGAGAGAGAGGGAAGGAAGAAAGGAAGGAAGGAAGGAAGGAAGGAAAGAAAGAAAGAAAGAAAGAAAGAAAGAAAGAAAGAAAGAAAGGAAGAAAGAAAGAAAGTGATTTTTAAAAAAACATTCCATAAAATTTTTCCATCCTTAAAGCCCCCCAAATATATTAATGTCTGTATAACATTCCATATCAAAGTTCACTCACACAATTTGGAAGACTCCCAAAGGTACTTGGTGAGGCAGAAGAGTCAGACAGAGGGACCAAAACCTGACTTCTCTTCAGAGAAGACCAACAAGTCTTCTTGAAGGGTGAGTGGTAAACAGACAAGTGAATACGTACTGATAAGTGGACGTCTAACCAAACACAATGGCCTGAAAATCAACTTTATTCTTTTTGAATCTCTCAAACAGCAAAGCACAACCCTGGGTACAGTCTACATAACATGACATAATAAAGTAATTATTCTGCTTTCAAAATCCATCTACTATAGTCATCTTTTAAGTAGGCAGGCCCCTTGCATACTGAAATGTGTATCACAATGACTATGTCCAGTTTTAAAGGTAAATATTAATAAAAATATCTATTAGTAGTGAAGTGCACAATGGCACAGACCTACAAATCTACTGCTTGGATGAAGCTAAAGGACAATTCACTTTGCTCCAAAGCTGCTCTTGGTGCCAGGCAAATCAACACTTATACAAGAGAGAAAGGAACCAAAGGAATGCAAATGATGAAGAGGAAAAGATGGAGGAAGTGAGACATTCTTCCAATCACAAGGAGCTCAGGTTGAATCTGATTGCTCTCAGAAACCTGTGTCAAATACTGCATTTACACTCCAGATTACCACAGCTCTCTGAATTAGCCTGACAGCTTCCTTCCTCTGGATTTATCACTTGCAGAAGGAAAGTTGCTGCTTTTTTGTTCAGCAAACACAAGGGCCATCTTTGGGTCTGCTTCCTAAGATACCTGTATTTTATCTTGTTGAGCAATCCCTCCAAACACAGCCAACACATTTTGCAGAATCAGTACACACCTCTGCTTATCACAGAGTTACTCTCCCTCTCTCTCACTATGCATTTGGCACAGGCCCAGTATGCCTGAAATGAAAATTCAGGATACATTCCAGCTTCTTTGCATTTCATTGATAAGAGTCAAAGTATCCACTAAGTCAGCAAATATTCCTCTTGACAACCGTGAATTATGCTAACATCACAGAGCTAAAGACCTTATTAGTGGTTTGCAGAGAGCTCAAGTGGAAAAGAATCCCAGCAGCTCTTTTCAAACAGGAAGATCCCATCCTTTGGTTAGTCAGTGAATGTTTGCTGCTATCTCGTCTGAAATAAACTCTCCAGGTTCATTGTAAAATGGTTCAGTCCTCCTCATAATGAAATCATCTTTCAAATTATAACTTTAATATTTATGTCTAAGAAAAGTGCAATTTCTCATATTAAATGGGATTGAAGGAATTTTATAAATATATTTTTGTTAAAAATGGAAAAATGAAATTCTAAGGAGGAAGAAGAAATGAAGAGTTAATAGATTCCAAACGTCACATATTCTGGACAAAAGGGACATTCTCCTGTACACTCTGGAATACCAGCAGATAGGAACATTTCCTGTCCTTAGGATTTCACAGTAACACTTGCTAAGAAAGATCCATCTACAAAGCAATGCTCAGTAACTGAATGTGCAGAGAGCCACACATGTTAAATGGGTATGGGGGGTAACAGTGTAAGGTGTCCTTATCTCAGAGCACTCACCTAGAGCAAGTTCCTTGATAACTAAATGGAAGTGCAGTTGTACCATTTATGTCTTCCTGACTCAGCTCCATGATGGCTACTGCTTAGACTATGCAATAGCTGACTTTACAGGGGTTCAGTCTTAAGATGGGATTCTTATTGGAGAGTGCTGGAGACTTTAAGAGTGGAGTCTACTGGGGGTTCTTATGTCATTGAAGGGTGTGCCTTTGATTCTTTAGGACTCTTTATAATTCCTGATTTAAACTCCAAAACAAGAAGGCCAAGCAAACTTTGACTAGAGTTTTCAAAACTGGGATAGCATAAGCCTTTCCCCTTTGCTATTCAACTTGGGTATTTTGTTTTAGCAATGGAAAGCTAGAAGTCAATCTGCTTTTCCACAAAAAAGTAAAATTTGTCTTATCTTTCTGTGTGTATAGAAACACTTTAATGATCACAATGAAACAGAGCCAGAAGTAATTTAGAATGTGCTTTGGTTTTTAAATTACTGTTAATATTTTGTTCACCACTTATGAGAAAGTGAAAAGACTTTCAACGAAGTATTTGACTCTCTTGACAGTCTAATTAGACATCCACATCTCTGAAACAGAAAGTGACTATCCCAAGTACAGAAGGCAACTCTAAAGTCTCTTTGCTCTCTGCATATCTTAGACAGTTCCCAAGATAAAAAGCCAAGGTTTGTTTATAAACCAAGGTGATTCAAATTATCTGGTGAAGCTGATAACGCCTAGAGAATGGGGTCCTATGCTGTGCATCTGTGTTAGTTTTATAGATAGTGTTCTGAAATGTGGCTCAAGTTCTGAGTTCTCCTACTAGTGCATACCACCAAATTATGCAGAATGGTTGTCTCTAAAATGATAACAGACATCATCATCTACCTCCTTGTCAACATCTGCGCTCTCTCTCTCTCTCTCTCTCTCTCTCTCTCTCTCTCTCTCTCTCTC
>NW_021604604.1:5964270-5981740 GCF_004785775.1 Grammomys surdaster
TCTCTCTCTCTCTCTCTCTCTCTCTCTCTCTCTCTCTCTCTCTCTCTTTTTCTCTCAGGAAGAAAAGGGACTTACTGACCCCATATTACTTGCCTCTCGCTAAATGAAGCAAGGTCTTGAGAGCTAAGCCCAACCTGAGCATAGAGCTGTGAGTTCTAGCACAGGAAAGTCTCCCCAGAGGCCAAGGTTATAAATGTAGCAAGGATGCTCTTTAATTCTTCTGCCTGCACCCCACTTTCCTCTACATTTCATGATGAATATTGATTATCTGCATGATGAAAGTTAATATTTATAAAAACCTAATCAAACTTCAACATTCATTTCTATCTCAGTACACAAAGCTCAAGTCAGAAAATAGTGTTCAGTGTCCAGCATAAATCTGCCCTGGCTTCTTCCCCAAGAGTTAAAAGACCTTCTCTACTAAATACGAATTAGGGTATAGTAACCTTGAACTTTCCATTTCCCATGAAGATATTTTCCAACTTCCTACTACTAAAAGGGATCAGATGGAAACTAACTCTATGCTGGCCTATTTTGCCTATCTTCCCATCTTAGAATCTTAAGAACATGATTCATTTAGACTTCTGCTTGGTGTTGGGTCTGGTAGGCAGACAGCCTTGTCTCCTTCACTGTTTTAGGTGATTTTCTAACTATATAATCAATACTAGGAACAATATTTACTACTTTCTCAGGGTAGATTGGTAATTCATATCATGCTAAGATGGGAGAAGGGCATTATCACCCAAACTGTTGGCTCAACATGAATAAAACTAATTCTTTTTCAAGCCTGCCTTTACTTTGTACCAGGGCTTTATAGGGAGTCAAAGCTTCGAGACTTATGGGTCTGCTGTGTCTGTGGTTGATATTTTATGCTCAGGGTTATCTTAACCAGGGACAACTGTATTTGGTGTCAGCTTTCTCATTCTCCAAAACTTCCATTTTTTGTTTGCATGTGTCCATGTTGAAAAATGAAGAAATATACTAAGTTGATGTCCTTGCTGGTGTGTCCAAGTGGGTCCACACAGGTACCTTCCATACTACTACATGGGTCTCCTGTAGTTCCATTAGACAGGTGTAATGGGCTTCCTGTTTAGCTAATAAGCTCTACCTCACAACAACCACACAGAAATCCTTTAAGGCTTATTGCTTTCTCAAATCATGGGTGGGAGGCATTTGGGCATCCCAATTAGATGAAAGTTATTCCTCATCGCGACTCCACCCTATAGAGCCTGGTGAAACCCTGTGAGGGAATGGACAGACTCTAGTCAGAAAAACCAGTGCCCTGATCTGTGTCTCCAACCATCTCCACTGTAGTCTTATATTCCAAAGTTGGGGGAAGAGGGTACTTGTGCAAGTTGCTGACTTTTTAATTCAGGTAGAATTTGACATAAAATTCGATGAAAAATTGATCACATAAACTTTATTTTCAATGATAGGGAGCTAAATCTCACTCACCAATAACATAAGCAAGCAAACAAACAAACAAAAAGGTGCACATCCAAAAGTTTCTGTCACTGAATTCACTGAGCTTTTACTTGCCACCTGTACCCTGAGCAGGTCTGTCTTTAAGTGTCTCAGAATGTCTACCCAAAGCCTCCTTAACACACAACCATGTGACTTCTGCAATGTACCACCAGCCTATAAATTCACTGGTGTGCAGAAACTTCCTCACCTTCAGCTGTCTGATGGCTCTGACTGAGTTGCAATAAGTCTGGCAGAGTTTCCTGCAGAATCTGCTGACTCTCCCTGGCAGTTTGATGTTAAATACAGCTTGCTGGTGTCACCACCTGAGCTTAAGTGAGTTACCAGTGTTGGTGGTAGCAGGGCCACAGGCATATTTACACAGCCATCTCTTGCAGACCTTTAACTCTGCCCTGATTTTAAATCCATTTTCTGTCAACTTCTGAAAAAGCATGGAAAGGCAGGAAATACAAAGATACTGCCATCAGAAGAAGCCATTACTGTATCTCTGTGGGATGACAATAAAGCAGGTCCCAGAATGTTTCTCTTGCTACCTAAAGAGTAAAGCAATGCTGAAATCATGAGCTCTGACCCTTCACTGCATC
Source organism: Grammomys surdaster (assembly GCF_004785775.1). Taxonomy (NCBI): domain Eukaryota; kingdom Metazoa; phylum Chordata; class Mammalia; order Rodentia; family Muridae; genus Grammomys; species Grammomys surdaster. The sequence goes on from NW_021604604.1 coordinate 5,966,337, forward strand.
ACAGGCAAAGACATGGGCACCAATATCATTTTTTAAAAAGTAAATGCAGAAACCACTTGCAGGGGAGCTGACTCAGCTCTTTGTTTTAATTATTTCATTTATTTACAGTCCAGTCCTTGCCACTGCCTCAGTCCCTCCCCTCACAGTTTCTCACCCCATTCCTCCTCCCCTATCCCTCCAAAAGGGTGCTCCACCCCTACACCTGACCTCTCCCTTCCCTGGGGCCTCAAGTCTCTAAAGGATTAAGAACATCTTCCACTGAAGCCAGACAGGAAGACCTCTGCTATATATGTGCCAAGGGCCTCAAACCAGCCCCTGTGTGCTTCTGGTTGGTGGCTAAGTCTCTGGGAGCTCCCTGGAATCTGAGTTAGTTGAGACTCAGCTGTTGGTCTTTCTATGGGGTCGCTCTCCCTTTCAGCTTCTTCCATCCTTCCCCTAATTCAAAGATAGGGTCCCTGACTTTAGTCCAATGGTTAGGTTTAAGTATCTGCTTCTGTCTCATTCAACTACGGGTAGGGGCTCTCAGGATGGCCATGCCAGGCTCCTGCCTGTAAGCACATCATAGTAATGGACTCACAGGTCACTTACAACAGAAACAAACCAAGCACTCAAGAAAATGACCCGAAAGAGTATAGACAGTGTTCTAAGCTACACATATTAAGCTAGAGGGATTTGGCTCAGGAATATGGGGATTTTCCTCAGGGAGCCTTTACAGCAATTCACTGAGCACACATCCCTGAGCATGCTTGGCTAAGCAGTACATTCCTGAGTGTGCTCAGTTTAGGGTCATAATGTCAAAAGGAAGGAGAGTACATTTAGGGACATGCTTCACCCAAGATCATCGAGGACATATTTCCAAATGTAATAAGGTGAACAGGAATGACTCTGAATAGAGTCAGCTTGCAATATTCAGCTTGAAAATTAAAAATGGACACCTCACTTACATATTAATTAGGAGTTTCCTTTTAATGACATCTACTTTCTTTAGCAGCATATAAAACATAATAGAATTTTATCTGTTCCATCAAACGAAAATTATTCTATTTGATATATACAAAAAATAATAATACCAAGCCCTCAGGATAGTAGGGATACAAAGAAACATTATATAAATTCTTTGATACTTTTATGCTTATACAACTCTGTCAAAAGAACTGAATTGCATATAAATGCATTTGTTTTTGACAAAATCATTTAGGCAGGCCTGGAGAGGTGGAACAGAAGGTAACAGCACCTTTTTTTTTTTCCTTCTAGAGGACCAATGCTTAATTCCCTGCACCCACATGATAGCTCCAAATCAGCTGTAATGCCATTCCTGGGGTATCTGATGCCCTCTTCTGGCCTCCATAGGAACTGCATGCACATAATGTGCAGACATATAAGCAGGCAAAACCACCCCTAAAATAAGATAAAATGAATATTAAAATAGCTTAGATACACATTATTCTGTGTGAGACTTTTCTGATAGTGCATCTAAGAGGAATTCTTAGTCTTATATGATATTTAGGGGTCGACTGTTACTGAGAGTAATCTGTTCAGAAAGACATAAAATCATGTTCCTCCTCGGTGGAGCTAGTGCTCAACAGCACACGTTCTTCCTCCCACTGACAATCTTCAGCTTCCTGCTCTTAGAAAAGAAAAGACTGAACAACTTAGAAAACGACTCAAGGGATTTCTGAGACATAAACCAGCCTCGGCCAAAAGGCATTTGGGATAAGTTGAGAATAAACAATATAGACAGACTAGATTTCCTTTGAAATCATGCCTCCTTCAAAAACAAAAAGAGTTGAGAAGAGCTTTGCATTGGAGAGGATGAAGTCCAGTTATTTTTTTCAAGCCTCAAATATGTGAAGTACTATGTCTGTTAATAAGGAAATGGTTCCATGAGTCAGTGTCTGAGCTCTCACGGCCTTGAAGCCAGTCCAAACTGGGAAACTCTGGCACTTTAGATCAACTTTAGGAGCTTTAAAAACATGTTTTAGTTTTTGAATCACTGAGCTGTATTTTATTACAAAAATCCCTAAGTGAGGTCCTGTACATGCTCTGCCATCCCTGAGCAAGGTGCCAATTGTTTATACTGTTCTTGAATGTGTCCATCCAACACAATTAAGACATCAAGTCTTAATTATGTGGTATGATCCATTCAAAACTTTATATGCAGAAAACACAAACACTGTTGGTCACAAGAGGGGCCTCCTCTGACCACTTCTTCACAGGTGGAGTTCAGGAGGCTCAAATCTAATTGAATGAGGGCTCACAAAGGGAGTTTGCTTCTAATAAATACTTCTCCCTCAGATCCCCAGCACCAGGGCTTGAACAAACAGCAAGTAAATAAAACTATCACTGAAGTGTGTCTAATTGCCTCTATCCCAACACACACATAACTCTGCCCGACTGGAACAGTCCCATAAAGGATAAGTTATGACAAGCTTTTAAACACACTGGCAAACTGTCCCTCAATTCACAGTGAGGCAGCATTAGTTTAGCCCCAGGGCCTCTGCTAGCCTGCAGAGTGTCTTTGTGTAAATTAGAATCAGATGTCCTCTGGGTGGGATTTTTACATGCATTGTCTGGACTGCTCCTATGGCACTGGACTTGGCATATGGAATGCTGGCTGGATTTTAGTCCCTTTCCTTCATTGGCTAGCTGTAGTTTTTACTGGATATAGCCCACATCAGCAAACCTCGGCAATTCCATTGGCCCTTTTAATGATGGCACAATCTCAAGAAAGAAATAAAAAAATCCTTAAGTAGAATGGAGACTAAAAAGGGAGAAAATTTGGCTAAAAGTAAAGTCCAATGGCAGTGCTTTGTTTTGTGACATAATGGTCCATAGTAGAAAGCACATCTAACTGCACACTCTGTGAAAGGGAGAGACATCTTTTTGTGAATCCTTTTCAGATATGTAAGTCTAAAAATTTATGTTTCAGAAGAAGAGAGGGGGTCATTTTTCAGTGATGAGAAAGTAGATACTGACCTTCTGAAATATATAACTATTCATAGTCTGTACCTTGTTAAATGTTTCATTAGTATCTTATAATCACAATTTCTATAACATTTAAAAATATGATTTTCATAAAATGTCACATCTGAAATGATATTTTTCAATGAATATCAAAATGTAAATCTCATGCATATGAAAGTAAGGCAAATATTCACTACAATAAAAATAAAAATTAATACATGATAGCCAGTTACTTTGAACTATTAAGCATTAAAATCTTGTGTTCTAGAAGAGATTTCAAAGGTCAGAACATAGTCCAGTGCCTTCAGGGACTTGGCAAATGCCATTAACAAGCATAGAGTGTCATTTGTAAGGAAACCAAGATACTAGCCTGCCACAGATAACCGCTGAAGTTAGACCTCAGTGTTGGCAAAAACTGAGAATAGAGACAAAAAATATTGTCTTATTTGAAAGTAAGAATGTCAGGAACCAGGATGCAGCCCTGGGTTCATCCCTCAACAATGAAATGGTAATGCCAACACTAGTGTGCACTTGAAGTATATGGAGATGTTATAAGACGTATTTGAGTGTAACTGTGTGTTAAGAGGTCATACATTAATCCCAGAAGAGTATCTGGAACCAGTGGGTGTAAGACACCTCTGACTTCAAACACAGCCTTTCTAGTATTAGGATGTAATTGGCATGCATTTATTTAGCATTCTTAAGACTAAACATGGCTGCTCAGGCAATCACCCCAGGAGTGTTTTATTTAGATTGAAGTTCTTGAGAATTTTAATATGCAGTAACCATACTTCAAGTTTTAATATTGACAGGAAGGAGAGAAAGACAAACAACCAAGTCTTATGATGTAAAAACACTGTTATCAGACTCAAGTATGTGTCAGAAAATATGTGAATCCAATCATCCTTTAAAAATGACTCATGGAGACAATACAAACTACTTCCTTTCTCTGAATTCTTTTTGTTTCTTGTTTATTAATTGAGTAGATTAAGCATTAGCCCAATTTATTAATTATTTTCCTTAAAGCAATAAACTATTAATTATAGTCACTGTTATTAGCACTTTCCGATTCTCCCAAGCTGCGAATGTTTTTATAACAGGCTCATGGTGAGATTGTCAGTTTAAAATATTCTCTGTCAGCAAGCTACATCCTTTTAGCAAGTGCCCACATGCAAGATAATGTCCTTTCTTAATGATGGTTTTGTGCAAATGAAAATGAGCACACACTGTAAGTGTACAAGCCACGCCAATTAACACCAAAGTGTCATGTTAGATACACTTTTATTCCCACTATTTTGGATAAGAATTTTATACATCACATTTATTAAAAAGGAGTTTTCAAAGGACACTGTTACAAGTAATTAGGGGTCATTTATATAGTTATATTATGTCTTATGTCTTTTTAGCTTGTATCCACATTTAATGATGCAAATAATGTTATATTTAATAATGGGCCACTTTACTATTTTAAGTTTACATTAGTAATGTGACATTTCTCATTTTCTGTCCCAATGCATCAAATGCATTTGATAGCTGACCAGATTGTCCCTGGAGAAGCATCTCAGAGAGTGTTCAGATACTCTAAAGCACATTCAATTGGATACAATAATGCCTCTGTGTCCCCAAACGCCACTACATCCTGGGTACATGGATTTGCTTCTTAACTATTTTAAAGTCCCTATTAGCTTGTTTTCTGTCACTAAAAGCACTACCTACCTTATATATGTCCTTTCAGGAAATATTATTTTTTTAAAGAAAGTGTTATAATGATGCACTTACTTCATAAGTACACTATCCTTCAGAAGCTTGAATCTAACATTAGAGTACAGAAAAGCATGAATTATATGTATGAATTCTCTAACATTAATTTTTGTCCCCAAATCCATGCCAGGCCAAGCCTCTGTCTCCTCTGTTTTAAAACTTCTGGTAGCTCAAAACTTTCTTGTCTTGCCTGCTCCTTGACTATTTGCTTCTATTGTATTGCTAGTTCCTCAATCTAGAACTTAATACTTGCATGCAATTTAAAAAGTATAAAAGCAAAAAAAGGAGGAGGAGGGATGGGATAGGGGATCAGTGAGGGGGGGAGAGAATGGGGAAAGGGGATAATATCTAAAATGTAAAGAAATAAAATATTGAATAAAAAATAAGGTACATCAATTTGCTTTGATTTATTTTTTCATGGCAGGAAAAAGGGTAGTCTGTTCAATAACCCTTCTGCTCATTCCTGTTTGCCCTCAGTTTGATGGTCTTCCTTCTGGAGTCCACAGAGAATGTAGTGACTTTAAACTCTACCTGCTTGTGAGCCTTTCTTCACTCATGCTCAGGACAAGATCCACCCGCTCCATTTATTTTTCAACTATTGCATCAGAGGCTATTAGAATTCCTGGCTCTGCCACAAGCCAGCTGTGTGTCTTATAACACCGAGCTCTTAATCTCTCATAGCCTGATCTCCTGTCTTGAAAGATGAAGAATAACATAAAAACAGCATCATTCCTTCCTACAGATTCTTAAAAATTGGACGGTTCAATTGCTTCCTGCAAATTCCAGCAATTGAACGGCTTCACCTTTCTAAAAATAATAACAGCAGCAGCAGCAGTAGGAGCAGCAGGAGCAGGAGCAGAGCAGCAGCAGGAACAGTAGCAGCAGGAGCAGCAGCAGCAAAAGCAGCAGCAGCAGCAGCAGCAGCAGCAGAAGCAGTAGTAGTAAGTGATAATAAGAGACAGCATCTATCTAAGGAGTAGGTTCAGGTTAACCCACAGCTAAACTGGAGGACAAGAATTTAATGTCTCCATCTAAAGGAGCTGACTTCATCACTGTATTGGACATCTGTGTGGTACAGGGGAAACACTTCATTAGATCATTCATGGTCAGATAGAAGTACAGGGTACTTTTCATCAGTCACCAGAAGAGCATGGGCTAGAAACTGTACAAAACTGGCTCTCTGCTTTACCATGGTGGTGGCAAGCAGAGCAGGGGTCTGAGCTTTCCCTCTGCTCTCCAGGCTTCTGTTTTATGAGCTATTCAGGAGCAGCTGGAGCAGAATGTAAGCATTTAATTTATTTATTGTAATCTGTTCAGATGAGAAGGTTTTAAATACTCATTAAAAGAGTTTCCCTGGCTACTGACACAGACAAGAGGCTTTGGAGAATTAAAAGTCTCTAAAAATACACATTTTATCTGAATCCCATTCTCACTCATGTGAGAAAACACAAACAGCAGAAACTTAAAAGACAGCATGGAAACCCAGACAGAATATGTGCATTTAACAAAGAAAAACTCTGCTCTCTTTTCATTGCTAGGAATGAATGTGATATTTTAAAGAACTGTAAGACCATTAGGGGAGATGTGTCCAAATTTCAAAAGAAATTTGTAGCATTCAATGTAGAACATAATGTGTGTTGCGGTGATCTTTTCAGAGGGTTTTAACACTGCTGAGATCAAACCCCGGTCCTTGTACATGCCAGGCAAGTGTTCCACTATTAAGCTACATTCCCAGCTCTGTGTGGAAGTTTTTATATTGAAGATCATAATGAACTAAAACATTCTTGAAAAACTCCTTTTGTTGATTAGGCATGTCTGTGTTTCAATCACGTTACAACCCACAGACAGCACAGCAGGCCCTTAACTATACTGTAGCAGTATATTCAACCCTGTTTTTTGCTTTAGTGGCTAGGTTCTAGAAACATGTCCCGTCTCAGGCTATCTGTATGCAAAACTCTGTGCTTCTTCTTATAATAGAGAAAAAGAGGTCAAATGGAGAACATCCTTACTGAGTACATCCCCTGATTCCTAAAAGGAGGTGAAGCATTGTCAATACCATTGTTATAGCACAAATGATTTAAAAAATCAATTATAGTAACCCATGCCTGTCACCTTACACAGGGAGACTTACACAGACAGACTGCCATGAGTTCATAGAAAATCTCAAGCTAACCTAGAATACAGAGTAAAACCTTATGTCAAAACAGAACTAAATTAAACTAACTTAAATGATGAAAGTCAATAAATAGACACACACACAGAGAGACATGAGTGTGTGTGTGTGTGTGTGTGTGTGTGTGCCTACAATAAAGAAGTCTTCAAGTAATTCTTTTGATAATACTGTATTACTAAGCATTCATCTTTCTAAATGCTTGAAAGATCAAATTGAACAGTGATTAGAAGATTGTCTTCTCTTGCATCTACACACACAGAAATGTGAGATAGCTGTCTGAGGGTACAGCCCAACCTAGCTTGGAATATGCTATATAGCACAAGGTAACTTCACACTCATTCTCCTGCTTCCACATGCCTAGTGGCTGGAATATAGTTGCACAGCACTAGGTGCTTCTGCTTTGTGTAATCTGAGGTCATGATGAGCAAGTTAAAAGTCTACATTTATAGAAAAAGGGCAAAGTATATATTCTGTGGATTTTTGCTCTTACATGTCAAAAAAACCCCTCAGGCCAAGTATGGAGAATTTCAGCTGTCCTACTTCTGTTCACTCAGCCTAAAATCCCAGTAAAATATGAAAAAAGGGAAATACTGCTCAAGGCTGAGCATACATGAAGTGGAGGGCTATGATCAAAAGAAACATGGAAAATAAACTTACTTGGACAAAAATGACATTAGTAATAAACTAAGATAGACTCAAAGAAGATAGACTTTGGAAGAATGAATGAAAGAAAGAAAGAAAGAAAGAAAGAAAGAAAGAAAGAAAGAAAGAAGAAAGGAAAGAAGAAAGGAAAGAAAGAAAAGAGAGAAGAAGAAAGAAAGAAGGAAAGAAAGAAAGAAAGGAAGGAAGTAAAGAAGGAAGGAAGGAAAAAAAAGAGAGAGAGAAAGAATAAATGAATGAATACAGTTTCAAAGAGATATTTGAAAATGCAGCCAGCAGAAGCCAGAGAGCTTACATGGAACAAACCACAAATATAATGAATCTATCTCTTTATAAATATAACTATGCTAATTTATTAAGTCTTGATTGTGGTTCAAACTATGCTGAAATAGTGTGTGCTTGGTAAATGCTCTTAGTGAACTGAGAGGAAGACAGGCTACAGGTTGTCTGCCATAGTAAGAAAAGCTCTCCAGTAGGAATCAGAGAATTAGGTTTTATCTTGCTCCCCATGTCAAAACCTTGGATATCCGTGTGGATATCACTTTCTCATCCTGGATCTCTAAGTTTCATATCTATAAGGTGAAATGAGATAACTTCAAAAGTCCCCCAGGTTCATTCTGTAAATCTGTAAGTCTAATATCCCCCAACACCTTAGGCGATGACAAAGGCTTCATTGAAGCTCACAGTCTTTTTCATCATCACAGGCATATATAATGTAAGGTATTCTCAAAAATTGGAAGAGGTATGGGAAGATGACACAGAATATTAGTATGTAACCAAGCTGAACTGTGACTGACTGACCACAGTCACTGACTGAACAGGGTGGCCTCCAGCTCACCCTGGTGCTCTTGTCTCAGGCTCCAGAATGACAAGATTACAGACATGAGCAAGGAGTCCAGATCAAAATACACAGGAAGTTTCTTGAGACTTAAGGACAGACTATAGAGTTTTTATTATACTTGTGTCAAAGCAAATTAGAAACTATTAAGAGTTAAGCTAGGAGCCAAACATTAAAATCGGGAAACAATGGTATTGAATACATACATTTTAAGCTGTATAGTGTCATATTTTATTTTTTATATACAACAGAGAAATTTCAGATTTTACCTCTATTGCTGAAAGATAAAAAAAGTCACTGATTTTTTCATAGTTTGTTTTTCTGCCTTCACACTGAACTGTGTACCCATAGTTCACAGTTCTAGATTGGGAAAGAGTAATACTGGGCCCTATCGGGAGTCAAACGAGCCCAGAAGAAGGTTATGTTCTGAAGGATATAGAAGAACTAAGACATTCATAAACAATGACAACAAGAGATATGGAAACCATAACACAGTGTCTAAAGTCTGCACACTTCTCTCCACACCAGGCCCTTCTTCCAAACAGGACTTTGTCACATTGAAAAATGGTGGCTCTCAAGTGTCAAGTGACTAAAGCTGCAAAAAGAATTATCCCATCTATGCTGAATGACAGACATCTTATGGAGACTCATTTTCCTTTACTAAGTACTGAGCATAAAAATGTATACTCATGTTATTATGAAGAATAAATGAGAAAACCATTTCAAAAATACAGTATAAACATATTGTAGGCTCAGTGTGTCTACAATATCTTACTATTTACAAATAATGACACTCTAGACTTTTTCCTGTCTCTGTTCCCTAAACAGTAAATTATGACAATGACTTTGATTGGCTGTACTTACTAGTTACTATAACTAATAAATACCATAAGTAATATTACTATAAGTAATAAACATAGAAGGAAATAAAGTAATAAACATGTCCAAGGAAACATGAAAACACTGTGGAATTCTGTGTATGAAAAGGAAGCAGCCATGGATTTCAGTGTCTGCAGGAAATACTTGAGCCAACTCCTTCAGGATACCATAGGAGAACATGATGTTCCTATATTTATTATTATAATATTAGAAACATTACTATTCCCCAGACAATAAAGAACCAATCTCCAAACATGAGAGAAGTTGACGTTAAACCCTATCTTAAACCTATGTAACATAATTTTACATAGCATTCTTCACTAAGCATCCTTTTATATCTTGATCTATTATTTTCTACTTTCATAGACATTAAAACTCTCAAGGTTTGAAGGTCACTGTGACAGAATCCAGCCACTTAGGGTATGTTGGTAATAAACAGATGAAATGTTGGTTTTATTGGTTTTATTTTTCATTCATTATTTCTTGAAGGTGGTGATATTAAAACTACCACCTACAATTAATACTACCCTATGCCACCTTAATGAACCTTCTAGAAATACTTTAAACATTCACTGGATAGTTCTTGCAAATTTGAACATTAGCCTTGTCGAACCATGCCACTCTCAGAGGAAATGTTTCTCCTATCTCTGGCATCACTGGCATCAACCTTATCATGATTTATGTATCTGTTTGAAAATAAGCCTCTTTAAAATTGGAATTGTAGTTTATTTTTATTGATATCCCAAGAACATTGAATACTGCATTGCACCAGAAATATTTTTTAAGAAGTAAATAACTGTCTATGAATAGAATGGATAATAAACAATTATAAGAGAATGAGTCACAAAGTGTAGATTTGCTGATCATAGTCTATTCCACTCTGGCCATCTGGGCAGCCCTCTGTCCTATTGCCAAGCTCTTGTCGAGTTTGATTTGTGACTTCGGTAAAATATTTGCTGGCATGTAAAGCACTTATTAATCTCCTTTCTAACTTGTGTTTGGATCACACACTGGTAAGGTGAAAGATATTTGAATAAATTATACTATTTTATAGAATGTAAGATTAATTTGAGCTAGATGCACAACACTCTAATCAAAGAAAGAAGATTTCTTCTCTGCCTTCATCTTTTCTGTGTGTATCTGAGAATTTGTGTGTAAATTGTAAAATGGCCACATGATTGGCACCAGCATTGCCGATATTTTTATTCAAGCACTCTCAGTTCTGTTGCAACTAGTTAACACCTTTACTTCTCCAGTGCTCCTCCCACTCCTCTGCTGTTCACCTCCTTTTACTCTTTCTTTAATATGTAAGGATATTTTGCCTGAATGTATATCTGTGCACCATGTGTGTGCCTGGTGAGGCAGAAGCTAAAATCTTCCTTGACCAAGAGTAAGATACAGTTGTATGTCACCATGTGGGTGTAAGTAATCAAACTCAACTCCTATGGGACAGGAATAAGTACTCTTAGCTGTCAAGTCATCTCTCCATCCCTGTACTTCACTTCCTACTCATACAGATTGAATTGTGGAGTAGTAACTTCACCAACAATTTCATGACATACTGACATATAAATCAGAGCACCAATAGATTTATTATGCACACCACAGGGATGATTATAAAAATTGCTCTACAAGTATATTTATTTACTTGAAGAAAACTTTATATTGATGGTAAAATTATAATCAGAAAGTGTCATGGTGATCAAAAAGTTCAAACTTTGGAAAATTGATGGTTTTCTTCTAACTCTGCCCTGAAAAAAAAAAAACTCAGATGAAGTTGCCTGTTCATTTGTATAAATAGAGCTTGTTGCCCTCTCTGTAGAAAACCCTTTCCTAGAAATATAGCTAGGTTTAAAGGGAGTATTCTATTCAGATTGTGTTCACTTTCCACAGCTATGACAAAATACCTGAGAAAATCAACTTGTAAGAAAGATTTACTTTGGCTCACAGTTTCAGAAGTTAAAGATGTCTAACGCTGATCCGTTGTCCTTTGTCAGCAAAATATAAGAAAAGTACATGGTCAGGGAGACCTATTCATCTCATGGAAGCCAAGAATAAAACAGAAGATAGAAAGCACTCCTATGACATGCCTCAGTGACCCAAATTCCTTCAACTGGGCCATACCTCCAAAAGGCTTCTGTGAAGATTTAAATATGTTTGACTCCTAAGTAGTGGTACTATTAAGAGGTGTAGAAATGTTGGAGAAAAGTGTGTTACTGTGGCTTTGGCTGTTTCCTCAAATGCTCGAGGACTCCACACATTGCAGAAGAGACCTTCCTCCTTGATCTCTGGAAAACTGTCATCTCTTGGCTGCCTTCAGATCAAGATATAGAACTCTCATCTCCACCGGTGCCATGCATGCCTGGATTTTGCTGTGTTTCCTGCCATGATTATAATGGACTGAACCTCTGAACCTGTAAGCAAGCCACAATTAAATGTTGCCACTTATAAGAGTTGCTTTGGTTATGGTGTCTCTTCACATGAATGGAAATCCTAACTAAGACAGCGTCATTACTTTTAACAGCTTGAAGACTAAGACTTGAATACATGGGGCTTTGAGAGATGTTCAAGATATTATTTATATCAGGAGTTTAATTAAGAAGAGCTAAGAAGAATAAATAAGCTAACACGTATAATGTGCATTGTCAAGTAATCAGTCTTCTTATCTGTTTTCTTTAAAATGAGTTCTGAGTATTCTTAAGGGAACACTAACATCTGGTGCCCATATCCTAAAGTTCCATGTTTATTGTTCACAACTGGTCTCTCTAGAAATTTCACCATTAGTATCTTAGTATGATGCTTTTCTAATGCATGTTGGAACTTCCCCAGTGCCAAGCAAAGAGTAAGTCAACATACCAGTGTTAGAACTTCCCTGACTGGGCCCCTAGCTACCATATCATCCTTCCCCTTCAGAATTAAATTGTCAGTCATATTTTTGCCTTCTGTGGTTAATACCTCCTCAGGACAATATAAATACATTGGTGATATTTTGAACACTAGGCATTTCTGCTAGTTATATTGCAAATTATCTCAATCTAGAGAAAGAATTCAACATATTGAGGAATATAGCCAAAATTTTTTTCTTAAGGTTTGATTTCAATTTATATTCAATGTTAGATCCAAGAATAACTATAAATTGATCAGTCAAATTTTTTTCATGAATAAAAATGATTATAGAGCAATCAATGTTATGGGCAAACAATAACTTATATATGATTTGAAGAGTAAAATAAACCATCTGATGTACTAATTTTAAAATATATACATTTATGTAACACATGAAAATATGAACAATACCTTTATTTTTTCACTAGTTTATATTAAACTTTTATAGCCATCACTTATATCTTTTAAAGCATAGAACTGATTCTAAAAATGGAAAATTATGCATATTAACTTTAAAATGAGTGAAAATAATTGGTTTCTGAATTCTTTCTATGGATATGCAAGTGAGAGAATAGGAGACATAAACATAAACTGATTACTTCTTCCCCCTTGAAAATATTCTATTAAATATGCCATAGTCTCTGTCTAAGCACATTCAGTAAAGCTAATAAAATTAGATGTGTTTTATTTGTCTAGAGGTTTGATTTAATGCCTCTTCTACTCTTTCTCCATATTTGTATTTCACTGCTAAGATGTAGTTAGTTCTTGTGTTCTATTTTGTTTAGGAAACCATAGATCACAAATCTCATCCATGTTTCTGGTTTTCTTCCCCTAATAGTGTTCAGCAATACTTGATATCTCTCCACGTTGTTAAGTCATCTGTTGAGTGTCCTGAGTGCCGTGAGATGGAGACAAGGCAGACCAGCAATATCAAGGGTGGACATAGCCAGTAGACAACAATAGCCTAGTCAACGATGAGTTATGGTACGCAGATGCACTTAAGATCAAGTTTTAAAGATTATTTACTGGAAGTAGAAACATTTAGAAACATTCAGAAACGTTTCTAAATGGAAAGAATAAAGTAGATTTCACACTAGCACTTAAGCCCAGATTTTACCCTCTTAGCCCTCTGGAAAATAAAATTCTTACTCCTTAAAATAAGAAGACAATTTAATAGACAGACGACTGAGCAAAAACAAAAAAATATTGACAGATTTTTGAAGCTGACTACTTTTAATTATTGATCAGTTGGATTCATCATTTCTTAATAATAAGAACAAAACAGAAAAGAAGGTAAACGCCCTCTGACAGGTGACAGAAAAGAAAATATAAAAGCCCCCTGTCAGGTGACAGACAGGTCACACATGGCTGTTTTCTCTGTACACTGCCAACTACACTTGGCTAAGAAGATCAGGTTAGAACTTGAAATCCAACAGAATACCCGTCAGAATAAGATCTCCCAGGCAGTGGGGTGAAGGAGGGGACATTCGTTCTTTATTAGTAAAAGGATGTGCACAAGCTGAGAGCACTGTTTTCCCCAGAGCTCTCATATGCTCACATCTAACCTTTAAAAAGGAGGACATGATATAGGTTCTGCCTTTAAAATAGACACACACTCCAGCCAGGTTCCACAACTTCCCTGGCACCACTTGGGCCTGAGCTCTTGCATCTCATGCCTGGCATGTTCCAAGAGGCTCTTAACTAAGCATCCTGCTGCCTCACTTCCGTGCTTTTGGTTAATACTCAGCACAGCCTGAGTGATTCTATAAAAGTGCGAGCCAGATCCTGTCATTCATCTGCTCAAATACCTTGGTGGCTCCCTGTACACCTTAGCAAAATCCCAAACCCCTACAGTGGCCTAGCATCTGTGAGATGCACCCCTTCACCTTGGATTTCTTAGCTTAAATCCAGTCTGTTCCCTACAATGATCATGTGTCAATAATATTAGCGTCTCTTTCCTGCTCTCACCATTCCAAACATGCTTCAGGATGAGGATGTTCACACTAACCATTGAGGTTTCATCTGCCTGTAGCCCAAATATCAGTGGGGATCATTCACTCTGTTTGCACAACTTCCTCTGCCCAGCCCTTCACACCCAGAGCATTATTACCACTGCATTTTTTTCTGCCCTTTTCTGGCAGTGTTGATGATCAAACAATTTGCTTGGCAAGTACTCTACTGCTGTGCTACATCCTCTGCCACTTTCTGTAGTTTTGCTGCCATTTTCTGGAGTCTTCTGTCCCCAGCAGAATGTCCTTCCTATACTCAGTCATTACCCAGACTGTAAACTTCTGGCCTATGCACAACTCTTTAACATGCATACAAATCATCCCAGCACCTATATCAACAACATTATCATGCCAAATCAGATACCAGACCATCAGCAGGAGTCCCCATGCTCACTCACTAGGATATCAAAGTTGCTAATCAGTTGACTCACACATTCCATTCTGCAAAACATATATACAGCTCTTACTCATGACACCTCTCACTTCCTCCTGACTGAGCACTAGGCGTTGACCATGGGTGTATGTAGTGTTGTAGCTGTCCTTTTCTGGGAATTTTAAAATATAATAATATCTATTTTATGTCAATTATTTAGAATATTGGCCTTGCCATTCATGAACCCTTATAAAATCTACATTTTTCAAAAATATGCCTATGTACATATATACTATCACAGACACACATACACAAACACATACACACATATCACACACACACACACACACATACACAGAGAGAGAGACAGAGACAGAGTGGGGGAGGAGGGAAGGAGGGAAGGAGAGAGGGGGAAGCAGATGCAGAGGCAGAGACAGAAACAGAGAGACAAGACAGAGACAGCCAGAGACGACAGATACATTCTCCTCTGTTTTATTCTGCTTCATATTTTTCTAGCATTTCCTATCATTCTCCTGAGACTTTGTCTGTACACTTACTAACACTAGAATGTAAATGGTGTGAAGGCAGGGATTTAGGGATATTTTTCACAGCTGTACTTGGTACTACACAAAAAAAGGCTTCTTAGATGAAATGAATGACTTAGGAATAAACTCAATAAACAATCACTCCTATTGGCCAATTATTGTCAGAAAGATTATTTGAAAACAACCTACTCCAAAACTTAGAATTGTGATATTTAGAAGATGTGTGTATATGCATATTATATATATAATGCATTTACATGTAATATGCATATATATATATATATATATATATATATATATATATATATATATATAT